>NC_091126.1:154455203-154572703 GCF_040183065.1 Periplaneta americana | reverse complement strand
AATTTTTCCCTCTATAGGCTTATCCACAGACCTCAAAGTGGGCTTACAACCGTCAAGCAACCAACATTGAGTGCACATTAACTATGTGTGACTTAAATTGTGGTTTTCTGTTAACGAACAGTCACGTGTATTATGCAAGTCAAGCTTTCAGGTATAACTCACTGTAAAGTTAATTTGAACAATTTCGAGGGAAAAATTCTTCCGGGGCCGGGTATCGAACCCGGGGACTTTGGTTAAAAGTACCAACGCTCTACCTACTGAGCTACCCGGGAACTCTACCAGACACCGATCCAATTTTTCCCTCTATATCCACAGACCTCAAAGTGGGCTTAAGTCACAGAGTTAGTGTGCACTCAATGTTGGTTGCTTGACGGTTGTCAACCCTCTTTGAGGTCAGTGGAAATAGAGGGAAAAATTGGATCGGTGTCTGGTAGAGTTCTCGGGTAGCTCAGTTGGTAGAGCGTTGGTACGTTTAACCAAAGGCCCCGGGTTCGAAACCCGTCCCCGGAACAATTTTTCCCTCGAACTTAATCAAATTAACTTTACAGGGATTTATACCTGAAAGCTTGATTTGCATTTTCAATTAAAAACGGTACGTTTTTTAATACACCTTCACAAAAGATCAAAATGATATTGCATGTTTTATGTTGAATACATCTTTGAAATTGAACAATTTCGAGGGAAAAATTGTTCCGGGGACGGGTATCGAACCCGGGGCTTTTGGTTAAACGTACCAACGCTCTACCAACTGAGCTACCCGGGAACTGTACCAGACACTGGTCCAATTTTTCCTTCTATATGCCTATCTACATACCTCAAAGTGGGCTTACAACCGTCAAGCAACCAACATTGAGTGCACACTAACTCTGTGTGACTTAAATTGAGGTTTTCTGTTAACGAACAGTGACGTGTATTATGCAAATCAAGCTTTCAGGTATAACTCCCTGTAAAGTTAATTTGAACAATTTCGAGGGAAAAATTGTTCCGGGGCCGGGTATCTAACCCGTGTTTCTGGTTAAACGTACCAACGCTCTACCAACTGAGCTACCCGGGAACTCTACCAGACAACGATGCAATTTTCCCTCTATATCCACAGACCTCAAAGTGGGCTTAAGTCACACAGAGTTAGTGTGCACTCAATGTTGGTTGCTTGAAGGTTGTCAGCCCTCTTTGAGGTCTGTGGATATAGAGGGAAATTTTGGATCGGTGTCTGGTAGAGTTCTCGGGTAGCTCAGTTGGTAGAGCTTTGGTACGTTTAACCAAAGGCCCCGGATTCGAAACCCGGCCACGGAACAATTTTTCCCTCGAAATTATTCAAATTAAATTTAGAGGGAGTTATACCTGAAAGCTTGATTTGCATACTGTTCGTTAACAGAAAACCACAATTTAAGTCACACAGAGTTAGTGTGCACTCAATGTTGGTTGCTTGACGGTTGTCAGCCCACTTTGAGGTCTGTGGATATAGAGGGAAAGATTGGATCGGTGTCTGGTAGAGTTCCCGGGTATCTCAGTTAGTAGAGCGTTTGTACGTTTAACCAAAGGCCCCGGGTTCGATACCCGTCCCCGGAACAATTTTTCCCTCGAAATTATTCAAATTAAGTTGACAGGGATTTACACCAGAAAGCTTGATTTGCATATTTGAAATAGGTCCCATATGTGGTGACATCATAGAGTTGCTGTGTTACCAAATTAGTAGTAATTCATAACATCGATAACTCAGCAGTAAATCAGCAGATAGTAACAAGTGATATCAGTTTCAAAGAGGCCGAAAGTTATAAACGGGTTACAGCATGCGTGCGCGCAAAGTGCATACGCGCAGGGAAGGGGTGTAAGAGGAGCCAGCTAATATTTCAAACTTATTTTAACTCACTACCCCGATTCATCTTACAATAGGACCATATTCCCCTTCCACACTGTGTAATAATGTGTATAAAAAGAACTTGGAATGATGACTAAGTGGAAATGAGTTTATGAATTAATTAAATTTCTGCCACTCAAATAGATTGTAGGAAAGAAATACAAGAAGATTGAGCTACGTACAATGTGAAATTTATAGCACATTTAGTTTATGTGACTGTCGAGGAGATGACATCACTGTTAAACGACCAACAGAATAGCTGTTTGTTAAAAGGGTCGAAGTGCAGAATGACACACTTTACAGGAGAAACAATAGTAATATGCGTTACAAGAGCGGTATATGTTGAAGTTTTCATGTTCGAGGAAAAGTTTGAAAAAGCAAAACGTAGTTGAGCTTTTTTAATTTCCGAGAATTGAAAGAAAACATACCGCTCGTGTATCGTACATTATTTTGTGCCAAGATCGTTTATTACATACCTGAAAGATGAATTTCTAATTAGTTGCAATGAAATCTCCATCTTGGTTTCTGTTCAATGACGGCAAATTTGCAAAACAAAAATATCTATCTTCAACATTGTTGCTTTAAAATGTTTTCTGTGTTTACTATACTCCACCAGGCCGTGATATACGTCTGTCTTCCCCCCCAAGTCTATGACGAGTCTGGAATCTTGTTGTTGGTTTTTTCACGGCTTCCTTAATGTTACTTGCATCACGAATGCAGTAACGTTAGTGGAGTTTTAGAGTTTACTTAATTTTTGCAAATATTTAAAAACAATAATTAACAGTGCAATTTAGGTGAAACTGCAGTGGTAAGTTTCCAATTTATAATTATTACTATATTGAACGTCTCTAAAAATAATGTTAAGAGCCTAAAGCAGTAAAATCAATATGTCACTTAAGCGGTAAGAGGGAAATTGTTACGTGTGTTAGGTTGGGAATACTGAATGTGGAATTTTAGACTTTCCGCGGATTGGTTTTGTGAGGCAACCAAGCAAATACGCACGATCTCGCACAAAAATCTATTTCCTGCTTAATAATTTAAGTTTTTTAATTTTCTGAACCATTCAAATTAAGAAGTTATACTTAACTCACATGCGTGAGTAACGTACAGTTTTTGGAAATTAAATCAATCATGACATTACTAGGGGCACTTAAATTAGTAGGATATATGCCCTTTTAACAAATACTATATTTTAACAGAGATTATTAAAGATAATGTACCGTACGGTATTTTGCATTGTTGAGAAAAGTTGTGTAAATTGTGAAATGTTCGTTATCGGTTGTAATAAATGTAAATGACTAAAATACAATAATTTGAATAATACTCGTAATATGGGACAAGGAGACGTTTGTAGCACTATACATTGTAAGAAAAAGTGTTATCCTTCTTCCGAAAGATCCAGGAAGGTGAGTTTATATAATATAATATACAGGGTGTTTCAAAAATACGGGGCATAATTTCAGGTATATATTTCCCACATGTAGACAATCAAAACAGTTCATTACAACATATGTCCGGAAATGCTTTATTTCCGAGTTATGGCCTTCACAACATTGAAATTCACCGGAACGTTTTTCTTTCCGCAGGTCGTTGCCGTCAAAGGAGACATTAAGAGGGCACTTAGAGGTGCGGTTCTCCCTCAACATGTGGGCCGGTATCATTGGTGATCGATTAGTTGGACCCCATGTACTTGTAAACAGACTTACGGGGCAGGCGTACACAAACTTCCTGGAAAACATCATACCTCATGTTTTAGAAGACACTCCACTTATCAATCGTCAACACATTCACTTCTTGCATGATGGCGCTCCTGCACACTTCAGTCGAACGGCTCGCCGGTACTTGGATCGAAGGTTTCCTGATCGATGGATAGGTAGAGGTGGCCCAATTGCTTGGCCTCCACGCTCACCCGATCTGAACCCTCTCCATTTCTACTTGTGGGGCCATTTAAAATCATTGGTTTATTCGTCTCCGATGCCTGATTTGGAATCCCTTCGGAATCGAATTGTGGCATGTTCTGAGGACATACGCAATACTCCTGGAGTTTGGGATCCTGTTCGCAGGTCAATGAGACATCGATGTGAGGTCTGTATTCAAGCAGGAGGTGGACATTTTGAACATCTTCTGTAATGACAACGACCTACGGAAAGAAAAACGTTCCGGTGAATTTCAATGTTGTGAAGGCCATAACTCGGAAATGAAGCATTTCCGGACACATGTTGTAATGAACTATTTTGATTGTCTACATGTGGGAAATACATACCTGAAATTATGCCCCGTATTTTTTAAACACCCTGTATACTTCATCAAAATAATATATAAACCTTATGTATTCATATTTCAATAGTGGAAGGAAGGTGTTAATTTTTTCAAAAGAACACGATATCGAAAGTACAATACATTTTGTCGTCTGCTAGGGAAAGGTTCTGTGATGAGACGATAGTAGCGATCCTAGTTGTTTTTTTTATTTTATTGGGTTATTTTACGACGCTGTATCAACATCTAGGTTATTTAGCGTCTGAATGAAATGAAGGTGATAATGCCGGTGAAATGAGTTCGGGGTCCAGCGCCGAAAGTTACCCAGCATTTGCTCGTATCGGGTTGAGGGAAAACCCCGGAAAAAAACCTCAACCAGGTAACTTGCCCCGACCGGGATTCGAACCCGGGCCACCTGGTTTCGCGACCAGACGCGCTGACCGTTACTCCACAGGTGTGGACTCCTAGTTGTTAGCAACTATATATGGATGCATATTTAGTAAGTATTGAGCTTCGTGACTATATATTAGACTGTGGTAATACACAGAAACACATGAAAAATGTTAGAAGAAAATGAGGGTTCAAGTTCAAATTCAGCCTCAAATATGAAACATGACTTTTGCCAGTATTTGTATCGAATGATCATAAGTTGCAATATTCCATTCAAAACATTGGACAATCCTCACTTTAAAGGATTTATAGAAAAGTACACAAAATATCAAGCATCTTCTGAATCATCGATTCGAAAACAGTTCTTACCTGGAAGCGACTCTAGTGCTTACGTAAACAACCACCCTCTAACAAGAAAACTACTCGCGCTGTAGTTACCTTCACATCCGAACGACACCTTTTTCGCTGTCTAGATATGATGCTTAGAAAACAACCTCAGAACAATATCGTCATTCAACACTTCACACTCCAACGATGCTCAGTGACAATGAAAATTGCAGAATAACTATACAGAGTGTTTCAAAAATACGGGGCATAATTTCAGGTACGTATTTCCCACATGTAGACAATCAAAATAGTTCATTACAACATGTGTCCGGAAATGCTTCATTTCCGAGTTATGGCCTTCACAACATTGAAATTCACCGGAACGTTTTTCTTTCCGCAGGTCGTTGTCATTACAGAAGATGTTCAAAATGTCCACCTCCTGCTTGAATACAGACCTCACATCGATGTCTCATTGACCTGCGAACACGATCCCAAACTCCAGGAGTATTGCGTATGTCCTCAGAACATTCCACAATTCGATTCCGAAGGGATTCCAAATCAGGCACCGGAGACGAATAAACCACTGATTTTAAATGGCCCCACAAGTATAAATCGAGAGGGTTCAGATCAGGTGAGCATGGAGGCCAAGCAATTGGGCCACCTCTACCTATCCATCGAACAGGAAACAACCTTCGATCCAAGTACCGGCGAGCCGTACGACTGAAGTGTGCAGGAGCGCCATCATGCAAGAAGTGAATGTGTGGACGATTGATCAGTGGAGCGTCTTCTAAAACATGAGGTATGTTTCCGATGAATTTCAATGTTGTGAAGGCCATAACTCGGAAACAAAGCATTTCCGGACACATGTTGTAATGAACTATTTTGATTGTCTACATGTGGGAAATATATACCTGAAATTATGCCCCATATTTTTTAAACACCCTGTATAGAAGGCAAGAAAAGTAGACTTACAGTGACGCCAACATTATAACATGGGTTCCTGAGAGGGGTGTACATGCACCCCAAGCATAATTTAATTTATTTGTGGGCACATTGTAGACAGAATTGGTGTAGTGACAATTGGAAATAAGTCCGCGGAGTTAGCTCTGTAGTATAAAATGTCTGCCTCTGTAATATAAAATTTCTGCCTCGGGAATAGAAGAGATGGCGATGCACAACTTCTAATCACTAGAATGTGCACCAATAGGCCTGGGTTAAATCCCAAATCTCTCCGCAGTGCATATGAAGGGAAGGCATATGCCACTGTTGATAGTGATTCGTCCGTCGAATGGGGACAGGAATAGGCCACGTACCGGCACCGGGTTTCCCCTTCTCCCTCCCTCATCTTCATCATCATCATCACTCATTCCAGACACTACACTTACACGAACACTTACACATACACTCATCCTAGTACATGACATAACTCTCCACAGATACACATCATGTACAGTGTGACCCGCCGAAGTGGTGTACAACTAGAAAATGAGTCACAGTTCTGCCATCTATCCGCAGTAGGCGTAACCCGAATCACGCAAATGAAGTGGGTGGGCATTGGATACACAAAGTATTGGAAATAACGTAATGTTTTTCTGACACAAAATAATTAATACCTGTTGCTGAAATCACATACGATTATATTATTGTTAAATAACTAAAGCTGGGTGTGATCACACCCCTCACAGGGATACGAATTTTAAAAGGGCACATGATCTACACTTCTGCCCTTTTAACCAAAATCACGATATTGAATGCCGTCTAGTTGCCACTTACAGTGGATCTTTATCGGTTCTGTTAAAATAAATCAATGTCTGTATATTCAAAGAATATTATAAGTAGAGAGCGGCAGTAGCGGTTATTCAAGTGAAGTACATGAAGGCCACCTTCACCCCTTTTTTCGTGCTTTAATAAAATATATTTTATCAAGAAATTAAAATAAAATGAATTCTTCACTAAACCATATTTTGCTCTATTTTTTAATATCTTGTTCGGCGTAATCCGCTCAGTTAACGTTCACTGCAGTACTTCACACGAACCCCTCACCAGTCAGGCCACGTGGCTAGCAGACCAGCTGAAGGTCCGAATGAGGCTTTCCTTTTCGCCTTCAGTAAACACACCCGGTTGCCATGACAACGAGTTGCTTACTATGAATTACTGGTCCCTTTTGCGAGGCTATTATGAGGGTCTGTGGAGCAGGCATTCATCTCCTTTCTCTATTCTTGAAAGACAGAATCTCTCTCTCGTCCAAACATTGGATCAGGGTGGCAAACTGTAATATTTTGCAACTAAATAAGAAAACATAAAATATTCTGTAAAGAAGTTAAATATTGTTTAAATTTAGTATATAAGGTATATATTTTGGTATTTTTTAACGTTAGCACCTCTTGAATATATTATTTTTGTATGGATTTTGAAATAATTTGAGTACCCTGTAATAAAGAAAGTTGGCATAACATTTGAAACTACGTTGTACATTTAACCCGCGCTGACCAATGATTTCGCTTTACGTATTCTTTGTTGTGACAAGTGCAGCGAAGTGTGAAGGTGTTACTACGTGTATTAATGCGATGAAAACATGAATCCGTTAAACGATTTAGTGTGTAATCTTTTGGAGACACCGTTCTCTCGTTGGTGTGCAGAAGATAAGCAAGATATTTTAAAATACCGCAGAACAACAAGTCACATTAATATAACTACGAAAAAAGTGAAAAGTGGTGGTCGGTCATACAATATTCAGTTTCAAGATTCGTGGTATGCCGATTGCAACTGGTTATGTGGGAGTCAATATAACGAGAAGTTATATTGTTGGCCTTGTCTTCTTCTGGGGAACAAGAAACCCGCTTGGAATTCAACTGGATTTTGCGATTTCAGAAATGTCAATCGCGGTCTTTACAGCCATGCAGATTCAGCTGAACACATTAAATGTATTTTGCAATTAAAGGCACTGCAGAAGAACATGAACACCATTGCGGATGCCCTAAAGGAAAGTTATAGGTTATACGTAAGTCAATTTAATGAAAACGTACGTTTAAATAGACTGGTAATGCACACCACAATCGATACGGTATTGTTTCTAAGCAAGCAGGAGTTGGCTTTTCGCTGTCATGATGAGAGTATTTCGTCACAGAACAGGGGGAATTTCAAAGAATTATTGGCTCTCATTTCATTGGCCCTATGAAAATTAGAAATCACTATGAAAAAATTAGGCCTGTTCTTTCTGGGAAATCTAAAACGATTCAAAATGAAATAATTGATTGTATTTCTGAATGCATCAATGAACTTGTAAGAGATGAAATTACTAGTGCCCCTTTCTTTTCCGTTCAAGTGTAAGTTTTCTGTTCAACAGAATACTGCTTTGATTTAATCGTAGCTGCTTGATTTTACTGGAGAGGTAAGCTTATATTGGAAGTTGCATGTTCCGAAGTTGATTTAAAATATGAATACAGTTTACGATTATGATTGTGATTTTGAATTTTGTTATGGGTCCTATTTCTTGTGTGCTCTTTTAATTTGATGTGTTGTATAAAATGTGTTAGAGTTTGTCTTTTTTATGTCATGTGGACTTGTGGTTGTTTTATTATGTTGTGGTATGTATTGTGTGGAAGTTTTGTTGGGACAGTGAATTCTTCGGTATTAAGGGGACGTAGCTTCCGAAAATGTTGAAAATTTGTTTATTTTATATGCTGTGCTTTTCATAAAACTTAAGAAAATGGTGAATATATTACATTAATTCAATATGCCCATCGTATAGGTTACAAAAGCATTCGCGACGTCACGGGTATATAACGATTCCAGGAAATTACCTAGAATTCTATTGACCTTCACCTAATTTATCCGGCACGAGCCGCCACTGGAGAGCGGAATTTTAGGCCCTAAAAGGTGGCATTTTAGGCGCCTAAAATAGGCTCTTAAACTCCTTTATTTAGGCTCTATAAAATAAAAAATAGCCTTTTTTTGTTAAAGACTGTCCCTAATATAAGATTCAACATTTATTTAATGAAAATTTCTAGGATTAAAAGAAACCCACACATTTCACATTTTACAAGGGTACACATGCTTACACAAAATGAAGACATTCTGTCTTTAAGTTAGTGTTTTTTATTCACCGACCACATTTCCATAGTTTGCTTCACAGTAGACGATCAGCACTTATTGTGGCTATTGTGTCTCTCACTGCTAACTTACAAATGGTAAAAAAAGGAAAGGCGTTGTTATCTGTCTTGGGATGTAAGAGAACGCTTATTCGGGTACAACTCCGCGAGTTTGTGTTAAATTTCTGACAGACAGAGAAAGATATAATAATAATAATAATAATAATAATAATAATAATAATAATAATAATAATAATAACAATAATAATAATGACAGTAAATCTCACAGGAGTTCTTTTACATGTCAGTAAATCTATCTACTGACATGAGCCTGTCGAATTTAAGCACACTTAACTGCCATTGACCTGGGCCGGGATCGAACCCGCAACCTCGAGCACAGGTCAGCGCTATACCGACTACGCTACCCAGGCCGACTGAAAGTTGGAATTTTAGAATTCAAGGATTGTAAGGATGAGAAGGGGTGGCCCGTAGGTACTTCTCTATTCTGTTGTTCACTGCTAGGAAGGAGTTTTTAACCGTCTTCAATTGTAAACTGCACAGGATGTTAAGAAAAACAGTAAACAGTTACGAAAAATGATGCAAAATATAAAAAAAAACTAAAAAAAAATAGGAACTAACGTCGAAATAGGCATTTTTAGAAGACACTATAAAACCACTTTATTTATACCTATATTTCCATAAAAAACGTAAATATTAAGTCCCAAGCTTGTATATATCAAGCAAAAAAATAGGTTTTTGCCTAAATTCCGCTCCCTAATTAAGACAGGGAAATCAAAACTCCCTAACTCCAATAAACCAAGTTTTACTGCAGACAGAAAAAACATATCATTTCTCTTACTAACTTTAAATATTATAGATTTATTTATTAATATTCTGTAAAATTACATTCTTTATCAATTAAATACTTCAAAACCTAAATTTTTACATTATCTTACGCTACAATTTGAAATAAACACTGCTGGAGTTAGTGGTTTTCTGACTTCCACTGTGTGTGAATTAAGAAAAGCGAATAAATATGAGCCGTGTGAAGAAAAAAAAAAGATAAGTATATCATAATTCCCTTATGAAGCATTGGAATATACGAGAAAATGAAAGTTTATTATTAAGATTAACATTGCTACATTTTTTTAAATTTCAAATATATGAGACAGAAAATCACAAATCACCAAAAAGCACCTAAAAATACACAAATAAAACCACTAACAATATTAAAATGTTAACACAGTCTCATTCATGTTACAGATTCCGCTTTTTCTCTCACTCTCATGTTCTTCCTGAGCATCTAGATCCTAGATTATTACTGTCCGCAAACAGAGTTTGGTAATCCATCCTACTTTCCTCAGAAATAAACTACATCAACTTTTGCAAGCCCTTTTACTTTCTTCTTTCAATGGCAATGCTGAATTGTACTTTAGTTGACTGGGGAATGATGCATCTGTATTGGGTTTCTGGAAGTTTTATTGGGTTATTTTGCGACGCTGTATCAACATCTAGGTTATTTAGCGTCTGAATGATATGAAGGTGATAATGCCGGTGAAATGAGTCCGGGGTCCAGCACCGAAAGTTACCCAGCATTTCCTCGTATTGGGTTGAGGGAAAACACCAGAAAACCTCAACCAGGTAACTTGTCCCGACCGGGATTCGAACCCGGGCCACCTGGTTTCTCAGCCAGACGCGCT
The DNA here is from genome assembly GCF_040183065.1 of Periplaneta americana. Taxonomy (NCBI): domain Eukaryota; kingdom Metazoa; phylum Arthropoda; class Insecta; order Blattodea; family Blattidae; genus Periplaneta; species Periplaneta americana. The sequence goes on along the minus strand of NC_091126.1, from coordinate 154,562,081 downwards.
GACCGTTACTCCACAGGTGTGGACTCTGCGTTGTGTAACTTTCTCCATTCTCCTGTACCTTCATCCCTCTTAGCCCCAAATATTTTCCTAAAAAACTTATTCTCAAACACCCTTAATCTCTGTTCCTCTCTCAGAGTGAGAGTCCAAGTTTCACAACCATACAGAACAACCGGTAATATAACTGTTTTATAAATTCTAACTTTCACATTTTTTGACACGAGACTGGATGATAAAAGCTTCTCAACCGAATAATAACAGGCATTTCCCATATTTATTGTGAGTTTAATTTCCTCCCGTGTGTTTTTTATATTTGTTACTGTTGCTCCAATCTTGTACATATCAAGGAAAAAAAAATAGGTTTTTGCCTAAATTTCGCTCTCTAATTATAAGCTAAGAAAATGATTTTCGAAAAAAAAATGTGACTTTGACTCTTTTAACAATTAGCTATATAGGAGAACGGTAAATGGAATGAACATAACAGAGAAACGTGCATTTTTCATTGCAGCTGAAATGCAGTTACGTAGTAACTAATGAGTGAGAAATTAGTGGCGCACGACCGGGTTCAATTCCCAGAGAGTGAGGAGCACTGTGGATTGTAGAATTACCGTACTCGGGGCAAGGAGCCATAATTAACGGAATTGAGTGCATGTTCGTCGGAGATTGGTGCGTCAATGGACGGGCCGGAGACGTCTGCGGTGAGCTACTTGGACACCTGGAAGCTGGCGGTCGTATTTATAGAGAGCGAACGTAGTACGGTCACCCCACAGTGCAGAGCACGACAGGGGCGACGTTGGTGGTCCCCATTAGACATGCTGCGCTGCAAGCTCTCGGTAGCGTCGTTATCACGCGAGCTGACGACCGGAGACCGGATGAGCGCGTGGGTATCTGCACCGGGCTCACTGCATTTAGGGAGCCCTTCATTCAAGTTGTATTCAGGACAGAGTCGTGCACAACCGGTTACGAAAAATATAAATTGAAGACCTGAGAATAAGTGGATAAAGATCATGACAATAATCTTCAGATAACAGAGAAAAGACCATTGTCATAATTTTCTTTCATAATTCAGTAAATTACCAGAATATTGTACGAAATGGAAATGTACAAATTTGAAATTTATCCTTTGAAGAGGTGGAAAAATTCAAATACATGGAAGCAACAGTAACAGATAGACGGACATCATTTTATTTTTACTTCAATTTTTATTGTACCTGAAATTTTGAATGTACTTCACTCCCACCCCTTCTACTAATGAAGTTAAACCGTCCTCCACACAGATCCAAGCCCTCATATACAGGCATAATAGCCTGACGGTCATAGTACGTTCCAAAAATATGTTCGCGTTTTCCAGTGACGAAAGAGCTTTCAATATTGAATCATATTCTCGCACAGGTACTGTCCGTTTGCCTACGTCGCATCCCGATTTCACCCACCTGCTTCTGCTCGCCCCTCTGTAAAAGCTGGGTTGTCTTAGCGCTTTTCTGAGAACATTAATTTCTGTTAGGAATTGGGCGTTTACGTAATATTATACAGCTGTTTAATTTAACTTAAATAAAAGGGCCTCGTTAAGTAATTAACTGTCACGTGATTTCCTCCCTTTCTACAATCCTGCGGCATAACCACTTGGACGGACAGTAGAGAGCATGTCTGAGTAATTTTATATTTTCGGGTCTGGCAGAATTGAAGATTGAATTTACAGTACGTAGAGTAGGTACAGAATTATTTCAACATGAGTTACTAGTACGAAGGACGAAACTGGCAATTGGAATTAGATGCAATAGTCTATAGTGCGATAATATGCACAAAAGAACTGAAGCCTGTATCGAAATGAACGGCCACCATTTTCAAAATTGTGTTTAAATATTCATATTATGATTATTTTTCAATTTAACTTCTTTCTCTATATCGTACGCTAATGTGCTGTAGACAGTATAATATAGACTACATAATGAATACGTTCGCATGGACAACTCACTTCGTGAGTAAAAACACTTATTCTTAATAGAGTACTGTACTTTGATTAAAGAAAAACCTAATGAAAATTATCAAACTCAAAATCGCGATATTTCCTAGTTTACGTAAATGGATGAACTACTTTTCTTCCTTCCTATATCTAGTAGAGTGATTTGTGTTTTACGCCAGTATCATCGAACTCCAGTCTTGGAGGGGAGAGCAAGAAGTGTTTCCGGTTCTCTAAAGGCATAGACAGGTTAATATTAAAAATGTTAGTAAAAATAAAATGATGTCCCTGTATTCAGATAGAGTCGTGCACAACCGGTTACGAAAAATATAAATTGAAGACCTGAGAATGATAAGTGGATAAAGATCATGACTAGAGCTAGGATTTTGATGGCCTATAAATCATGAAAAATGTCCTAAAAACAATGCATTCATGACATAAAAATCTTTCAAAAATGCTCTTAAAATCCCCTAAAATTGATCTTACATAATTGCCTTAGTAGGAAAAGAGGATTTCTACAGGGACATCATTTTATTTTTACTAACATTTCTAATATTAACCTGGCTACACGTTTGGATCAACGATTGAAAACCGGAAGCATAGTTTGCTACCCCCTTCCACGACTGGAGTTCGATGGTACTGGCGTAATATACAAACAAATCACTTTACTAGGTAGAGGGAAGGAAAGTAGTTCATCCATTTACGTAAACTAGGAATTATCACGCTTTTGAGTTTGATCATTTTCATTAGGTTTTTGTTTAATCAAAATACAGTATAGTATTAACAATGAGTGTTTTTACTCACGAACTGAGCTGTCCATGCGGACGTATTCATTATGCAGTGTATATTATACTGTCTACAGCACATTAGCGTGTACTGTAGAGAATGAAGTTAAATTGAAAAATAATCATAATATGGATATTTAAACACATTTTTGAAAATGGTGGCCGTTCATTTCGATACAGGCTTCAGTTATAATATGCATATTATCGCACTATAGACTTAATTACGTACTTACTTACTTACTGGCTTTTAAGGAACCCGGAGGTTCATTGCCGCCCTCACATAAGCCCGCCATTGGTCCCTATCCTGAGCAAGATTAATCCAGTCTCTATCATCATATCTCACCTCCCTCAAATCCATTTTAATATTATCTTCCCATCTACGTCTCGGCCTCCCTAAAGGTTCTTTTCCCTCCGGCCTCCCAACTAATACTCTATATGCATTTCTGGATTCGCCCATACGTGCTACATGCCCTGCCCATTTCAAACGTCTGGATGTAATGGTTCCTAATTATGTCAGGTGAAGAATACAATGCGTGCAGTTCTGTGTAACTTGTGTAACTTTCTCCTTTCTCCTGTAACTTCATCCCTCTTAGCCCCAAATATTTTCCTAAGCACCTTATTCTCAAACACCCTTAACCTATATTCCTCTCTCAAAGTGAGAGTCCAAATTTCACAACCATAAAGAACAACCGGTAATATAACTGTTTTATAAATTCTAACTTTCAGATTTTTTGACAGCACACTGGATGATAAAATCTTCTCAACCGAATAATAACAGGCATTTCCCATATTTATTCTGTGTTTAATTTCTTCCCGAGTATCATTTATATTTGTTACTGTTGCTCCCAGGTATTTGAACTTATTGTACGTAATTCCAATTACCAGGTTCGTACTTCGTATCAGTAACTGATGTTGAAGTAATTATGTACCTACTCTATAAAAGAGTACCTTACGTACTGTAAATTCAATCTTCACTTCTGCCCGACCCGAAAAGATGAAATTACTCAGACATGCTATCTACTGTCCGTCCAAGTGGTTATGTCGCAGGATCGTAGAAAGGGAGGAAATCGCGTGACTGTTAATTACTTAACGAGACCCTTTTATTTGAGTTATTTTAAAAAGATGTAGGCCTATGGGTATAATATTACGCAGACGTCCAATTCCTAACAAAAAAGAATGTTCTCAGAAAAGAGCTAAGACAGCCCAGCCACTAGCTGGCGAATAAATGCTGGTGGGGGAAACTAGGATACGACGTAGGCAAATGGATGGCAGTACCTGTGCGGAAAAAATTCAATATTGAAAGCTCTTTCGTCTCTGGAAAACGCGAACATATTTTTGGAACTTACTGTTTACTATGACCGAAAGGCTACAATGACTCTATATGCGGTCTTGGATCTGTGTAGAGGACGCTTGAACTTCATTAGTAGAAGGGATGGGAGTGAAGTACATTCAAAAACTCAGTTACAATAAAAATTGAAGTAAAATAAAATGAAGTCCCTGTATAAATGATACTCGGTAGGAAATTAAACACAGAAGAAATACGAAAAATGCCTGTTATTATTCGGTTGAGAAGCTTTTATCATCCAATCTGTTTTCAAAAAGTCTGAAAGGTAGAATTTATAAAACAGTTATATTATACCGGTTGTTCTATATGGTTGTGAAACCAGGACTCTCACTTTGAGTGAGGAACATAGGTTAAGGGTGTTTGAGAATAAGCTGCTCAGGAAAATATTTGGGGCTAAGAGGGATGAAGTTACAGGAGAATGGATATAGTTACGCAACACAGAAATATATCGTTAAGAATACTTACTACAAATAATTTTGCTATTCTAAATAAAGTTGCAGTCTCCGTACGCATAATTCCTTCTTCATTATATTCTTCCTTCAGTTCATTATATTAAGAACTATAGATCCTGAGTAGTGCTGCTTATGATTAGGTTTTCTCCGGAGCGGTTGTTTGCGCGCTTTCAATCGGAGACCTCCGGTTACCTCCGATTGATGCAGCGCAGGTTGTATATGTGCTGTGGCGCAGATATTCACTTTCCGCTGAGCATTCCTTTAATCGGATCAGGTAGTGTTTCGAGTCCGCTGACGTCCGCGTATCTTTTAAAATAAATTCTAATTTGTTGTTGTGTAATCTCTCTTTCATGTCAATCTCTCTCTCTTTCTTCGGCTCTTTTTTGTGTTGCTTAAAGTGCTACGTTAGCTGGCAGATTTTTTTTTCTAGTTTTGAAATTCATAGTATATGTGGAAAGGCGTATTAGTTTTATGTCATTGATCAAATTAATAACATTCAATCTAGCAGCAAACCTAATGCAGAAGTAAAGCTTTTCTGTATCTAATGCAAACGTTTATACTTTAATTCTCCTAGAAACTCTCGTTTAATCGCAAACAGGGTTTGTCAATTAATATTCTAATCGGTTTAGTTAACGTAAAATACATTAAGGGAGCCTCGGAATGAAACAAAAGAAACGTGGGATATCAATGGGATAAAGTTTACTGTCCAACATAATTTATTCAGATTCTTCACCGGACAGGATTGTGATTATTGTGTTAAAGGGTGTCAGTATTTGAACTGCCTCTTCTAAAACGCGCCACTCCTGCTCTGTAATAAAATATAATTGGATATCAACTTAAGGATAATTGTAATTACATTATTACCAGATGTTTCTTTAGTTTCATTCAGAAATGTTTTAATCCAAACAGTAAAATATAACTCAAGTTGTCTAAACAGTAAAATTTAACTCAAGTCGTCTTGTAAATATTTCATTTGTTTTTTATTGCCTCGAAAGTTACATTTTAGAGAAATTTTAAGCCTTTTTGATAGACTGCGAGCGTTTGGGAACAAGAGCACTAAAACAATTTAAAAAGAAATCGTATCAAATGTTTTTCGTAATTGTTTTCATCAAGTTCGCGATTGTGCGATCGCTTCAAATGGTCTAACAATTTCGAAGTTTCACCACCCTTAGAGTAAATTCGCCCACAAAGTTTACAGTGTGCGACTTTATTATTACCTTCAACTAAATTAAATAATTTCCGTGCGACGGATATCCGATTTGGTGTCATTTTATTCCCCTCACAAGTACCGTCAGTCCGTACGCGCCGGTCGTCCTTGAGCTAACTGTCGCTTCGCTCCGAACCCCCGCATCCCTCCCTATGACCCTGTTCCACCTACGGTAGTACCGGAGATCACCGGTGGAGAGCTTTATTCGTAATCTCCGATTCCTCCGCGGTAGTAGTCACTACGATGAGCAGCACTGCTCCTGAAGCATATCCTACTCTGAATATTACACGCTTTCTTTCTTGGTAGAGTCACTGCTATGCTGTTTCCTCCCGTGTGTTATCATTGTAATAAAAGTATAAACACGAGAGAAATTAATTAAAATGTGAAATTGTATTTCTATCGATTAAACAAGCGCATGTATCACACTGTACGTTATATTTATTTACACTTACTTCATTATAATCTTGAATTATAACCACAACGCAACACATAAAATAACAATTAGGCCTATATATTAATACTAATATTAATTAATTATTCAAATTTAATTAATTTACCGTAATCGACTAAAAAATCTAGAACAGTTTGAATTTAAAAATTTCAAATACCGACGAGTGCTGTCACTGCTGCCAACATAACAGAATATCACAAGTTTCATTTCTCAGTACCGAAATTCGAAACGAATTTGGCAAAAGAAAATTCAACTTGCAAACTAGAAAATCATCATAATCCACTAGCAAATTTAGTAATGGGAGGAAAATGGTTAGGTTTCACCCTTACGGTATTAAGTAAGCTGATGCGGACTATAGTTCAACTTAAAGTATTAGGCCCCTTGCTCTTCTCTATTTATATAAATGGAATTTCCAACTCATTTAAGCACTGCAGATATCAAATATATGCAGACGACGTTCAATTGTATATTTCAGCCCGTCCCGACGCACTAAACGATAGCATTAATAGTCTGAATGAAGATCTTGATTCCATCTCTTCCTGGTCTCAACAATTTGGGCTTAACCTAAACGCATGTAAATCACAGGCTATTCTGTTCGCGAACCGTAGATTAATTCCTGAAGTCAACGACCTGAATATTCCACCTGTGAAACTGAATAAAACAATCATCCCGTTTAGCTCTACCGTAAAAAATCTCGGAGTACATTTCGAATCTAATCTAAATTGGGATACGCATATTAAATATACATGTAAGAAGGCATTCTCTATTCTCCATTCACTAAAAAGATTGTATCATTATCCATCTAAATTAAAACAGACGCTGGTACAGACACTCATTCTACCTCACTTCGATTATTGCGACGTTTTGTTCAGTGATCTCAGGATTGATTCCGCTCAGAAACTACAGCGTGTTCATAACGCGTGCGTCCGCTTCATTTGTAATGTTCGATACTATGATCATATCTCACCTTCTTTCAAGAAGTTATCATGGCTTAGGTTACATGAGAGGAGAAATCTGCACTCACTTTCTCTCTTATATCGAATTATGCACTCTTCATCCCCCTATTATTTATTCGCTCGATTTCATACTCTCTCTCGCTATCATAATATTAATACTCGAGCACAACGCGATAACACGCTAGAAATTCCACTTCACGCATCGTCTCTGTATTCCTCATCCTTCACTGTTGCTACCTCTCGTCACTGGAACTCTCTGCCGCCTGAAGTCAAGGGCTGCCGAACATTGAATTCTTTCAAATCCAAGTTAGAAAATTATCTTATGACGAGTTGCCAAACTAACTTACTATTATGACAAGTGTTGTATTGCATGTTTCCACGTATTCACATTTTTTTTTTATGTTCTAATGATATTCAACTTATTTTATATTTTTGTTTTCATATTTTCCGATAATGTTATATCTCTAATGTGATAAGTTGAGCTATATATAATCTTAATTTTCCTTATTGTGTGTACTTAGAAATATTGTATTCACTGTATACTTTGTACTGCACTATTTTATTACTACTATTAGTATTATTATTATTATTATTATCATTATTACTATTCTTCTTTATTATTATTATTATTATTATTATTATTATTATTATTATTAATAATTGTCTTTTTTTTTGTATGCCTCATTTATTTTGACCTGCTGTTCACATATTATTATTCTTTTTTCTTTCTTTCTGTATGTTATATATTATGTCTGATTTCTTCTTATTTGTTGTTTATTTTTTATTATTATTATTATTATCTTATTCAGTTTTGTGTGTAAAATTGTAGTGTAATTTGTTAATTTGTAGTGTTTTTGTAACGCAGTCTTTACTCCTGGTTGAGTGTTAGAGAAGGCCGTATGGCCTTAACTCTGCCAGGTTAAATAAATCATTATTATTATTATTATTATTATTATTATTAAAGTGATGTGCATCATAGTAAACCTATTAGAGATGAACAATGTTCGAGAAAGCAAGACTAACAGCGCCCGCAAAGCCCAAAACCCGCACGAATATGTTGTATACTTCGCGTCGTTGACGTAAAGACTGCTTGTGAGTATTCCCAGGCGTCGAGACTAATCATTCCCGAAGTCCCGAACGTCAAGCAGCGTTGAATCGCCACAGTTTTTTTATACGTGACTGAAATTTTATCTACTTTAGCAACTGTTATATATGTATAAACAATCAAGTAGCGTATATAAAACATCATCTCTATCTTTCAGTGTACAATAATCCATTCCCCAGTCTTTTTTACTTACTAGGCACTTATCAAAAGGCTAGGAATTTTCTTTTTATATCTTTGAGAACAAGTGTGCCATGTCAAGTAAAAAAATATTAACGTTATGTTTTATGTTTCTTAGAAATGCAAATTTATTTGAGAATTGTTTTCTTCCTATTTATATAACCATAGGTAATATCATATAATAGAACCACAACATTTTGATAACTGAGATACTGACTACATGATTACTTCTTCCTTTAGACATGCATCCTGATAGTGCTGTATTTTCAAAATTGTCTCATAGTAATCTCTTTGTATTATATAACATTATTTGAAGTACAGTGACATTCTATGTATTTTAGCTTAATTCTGCTACACAGTTTGTATTTCAGTGTTTAATTAATAGTTCATAGCATTTTGTTGTTTAATTCGTAAATAACTCTTGTATACATGTAACTCTTATCTAAATCAAATTGTTGAATTCTTTGTAAGTTCATACATATGTATGTATACTTTTTGCTGGTTGAGTGGAAGAGAAGGCCTTACGGCCTTAACTCTGCCAGCTAAAATAAATAATAATAATAATAATAATAATAATAATAATAATAATAATAATAATAATAATAATTATTATTATTATTATTATTATTATTATTATTATTATTATTATTATTATACTGTTTTGTTTTGTCTGCTTGTCTCATTTAAACATTTATGTTATTTATTTCAATGACGTAGTCTATATTATTCAAAGTTACAAAAACTTTCCACGCCAACCAAATGCTATTTCGAGAATGATGAGCGAGACTCGAAGCGCACGAGAATGACGAGATGAGACTCGAATGACAAATGCAACGAACACAGCGAGCGAGAGCGGCAGTTAGTTTTGTTCCTATCTAAAAACTATGCAGCTATCGATTTTTGTTTTATGTCTTTCAAAATGTTAAATACTAAACAATTCTTAAATCTAACATAATTAAATTTAACGTGTAATAGTTATAATGAAAGGAAATTACCGAATCATGATTGTTGAGTAATTAAATTTCGAAATGTAAATGCTTCAATTTTCGTTTTTCTGTACATGACGTAGCTTGATAGATCGTAATGTGATACAGCAGACTATGCCCTTACTAGATGATTGTAATATATCACACTTTATGAGTTTGAGACCGAAGACTCGATTTCTTGTCCAGAAGCCAATCGCTGTAGCCGAATCCCTGCACAGAAATTGCTGATAATCAGGCGATGACGTCTATGTTATCTGAGCACCCTTCGCATTCGTCATACTGCTAATAACATGAGTACAAATTTCGCGCTACTTCATCTCTATAATTGCAGACAATTCCCGCGCCGTGTGAAGCTAAACTGTAATCATCATTCATTTCAGAGGGGATGGAATCCTGCGGACTGTGGGAAGGGTAGCCGGTCCGCCAAAGGAGACCAAATTCATTGCGCAAGTCTATGACGCACCCATCACCGTAATTATTATTAGTGGTATTATCAATGTTGAAAAGAAAAATAGATGCAATTCAATCTGAAAATTGCGCCACGAATACAACGCACATAAAAGGAGACTCCAACCCTCCCTCGGTTCCCCTCACCCACAAGAACACAAACGTAATTGATTAGACATTTAGATATTCCGAGGAGATGTCTTGTGCATCATCAACTTCCCTCTCAGATTATCGTGAGGGTAAATAAATATGAGTTACGTGTTTCTGTCTATGAAGCTCGAATGATTTCTATAGACACCATGGTTAGGCAACGCAAAGATCCAGGTGGAACACGTGATCATTCCTCCATAATCCCACTTGAAAGGAGACCGAATTCGTTGAAATCAAAAGGCGCGAATATCCGCAGAAATCCCGATGTGCTAGCAGTGGCGTAGTGTCAATGTAAGCTAAAAAGCTCAGCTTCCCTAGTTAATAATAATTTCATAATAAACCTGCAGTTTATGAACAAAATTATTTATTAATTTTAATAGAATTTATATTTATGCGTTAAATATTGTGATGCGGCAGCTCAAGATGATTCGTGATGCAGCAATAAACAAGAAGCCTGCACACACCAGCTTCCAAGCAGACTGGTTTCTTTCACTCATTCTTCTGTGTAACCCACCCCGCAGATTTCCCATCCCTTTCTAACTAAACTACCCTGGTCGCAAGGCTCGCAAGAAGCTAGCTTTTACATTGAAAATAATTTAGTTTCCGAGTTATTCCTTTCGTGAGTTGTGTTCAGCTGAAGTGTTAGTGTGCATTGTGGCTGATATAATAAATAATGAGTGAATTAACAGTTCCTTACACCAGTTTACTTGAATTTTTAGAACAATTCTATTATCGTGACTAACTTACGAACAAAAGTGCGATTAAAAAACAAATGACCGTGTCTATTTGTTAGAGATATGTGTAAACCATGAAATCATATTTTGCTACGTACCATTTGAGGTCATGCCTTATTGGTGTTACGAGGTTCCAACCAATCTTCAGATTGCTGACTTGACATTGACTACTATTTATTTTAAGACTATATTTTTGTAATACGTTTTCTCATATGTACATGAAAGACAACTTGAGTTAGCTTCTCCTGCTCAAAATTTCATGCTACGCAGACCATCTGTTGTCCTCGAGTTCTGCCATTGTGGTCCTTCAAAAAAGACGAGAAAAATAAAATTCAAACGAATTACGTATCACACTATAGCTGAACATATCAGAGTTTGGAAATGACGCATGGCAATCGCCTTTCACTTTTTCTCTCAGTACTATTATTTTATGAAATTTCTTACCCTACCCGTCTACCCACTTCCTACTCTACTCTCAACAACAAAAGAGGCATTTAAAACACTATGAACGTGGCGTTTCTCGCCATCTTTTCCCTGCACTCCTGGAGTCGAGCCTGTAACTCAGCCAGGGATCACCCGAATTCATAACAGAGGACCAAAGTACCGAACCTTTTCATGCATTGATACTTTCTTTATAGTTTTGCCGACACCCAGTCTGCACACTGAAACGGTCACGTATTGTACGTCGTACACCAATTATAGACGTGCCAAATTGAATCTTTACTTGTTCAAAATCGGGCATGATTCTGCATTAATTTTTTATTTGAAGAGTCCACTGCAAGAATGATGGATGTCATTTGGAATACATTTTGCAGGAGAAGCAATTAAAAGTTTGAAATGCTAAGCGCTCAAAGCTTAACTGAGATTTTCCGATCATTACTTGACAATGACTATCAGTGTTAATGCCATTTAACTCTGTATGTACATTCTATATGTCTTAAGCTATGCATTGACAGTCTTGGTTCATTTTCGACAAGAAAGTGACATCCATCATTCTTGCAGTGGACTCTTCATTTGTTGTTCCAGATGACGATATAACAAATTTTAGACTCCGCATGTTTTAAAATCCGACATGTTTACCTTTACATTTGCGTGTTTCGTCTAAAAGTGCCGTTTCAATTTCGCGGGTTTCATACACTCGTTTGAAAGCACTTCGTAACAAACAACGCACCGAGGTTTTGGTTCACTCTCATTGCCACACCAAGTAAATCCAAGTTCCACATAACTCTTGCCTTTTCTTTGAACAGCTACCACTAGGACTAGATATTTCTTTAATGTCACTATAATTAATATATTTCTTCACACACAGCTTCTGAATTATTAGCACAGCTTAAATGAAGCGTATCATCATGTTCCTTTCTTTTCAAAGATCCGGATCGAAGCCAGTTTTCCATTATTTATAATGGGCGCTATTTAACAGAGTCATGGACAACTACTAGCGTGTACCACATAAGAAGGATTTCAAACAACTAACTGCTAATAGGCAAGCGATGAATCAACAATGCACAGAATTTGTTATAAGTTACTTGTGATTGCCTAAAAAAGTACTATAATTATTTAATTCTAATTTAAAAAAAGTATAGTGGTATTAAAATATGCTACAAAAATGATAGATAGATAGATAGATAGATAGATAGATAGATAGATAGATAGATAGATAGATAGATAGATAGATAGATAGATAGATAGATAGATAGATAGATAGATAGATAGATAGATAGATAGATAGATAGATAGATAGATAGATAGATAGATAGATAGATAGATAGATAGATAGATAGATAGATAGATAGATAGATAGATAGATAGATAGATAGATAGATAGATAGATAGATAGATAGATAGATAGATAGATAGATAGATAGATAGATAGATAGATAGATAGATAGATAGATAGATAGATAGATAGATAGATAGATAGATAGATAGATAGATAGATAGATAGATAGATAGATAGATAGATAGATAGATAGATAGATAGATAGATAGATAGATAGATAGATAGATAGATACATAGATAGATAGATAGATAGATAGATAGATAGATAGATAGATAGATACATAGATAGATAGATAGATAGATAGATAGATAGATAGATAGATAGATAGATAGATAGATACATAGATAGATAGATAGATAGATAGATAGATAGATAGATAGATAGATAGACAGATAGACAGACAGACAGACAGACAGACAGATAGATAGATAGACAGACAGACAGACAGACAGACAGACAGATAGATAGATAGATAGATAGATAGATAGATAGATAGATAGATAGATAGATAGATAGATAGATAGATAGATAGATAGATAGATAGATAGATAGATGGATGGATGGATGGATGGATGGATGGATGGATGGATGGATGGATGGATGGATGGATGGCTTTTAAGGAACCCCAAGGTTCATTGCCGCCCTCACAAGAGCCCGCAAATATAAGTATACTGGTATTAAAATATGCTACAAAAATGATAAATTTGCTTTCGAAGGGAACAAGAGTAAGTTAGTCCGCGGAACTGTTCTGACTTAAAAAGTGGTCCTCACTTCAAAAACGTTTGAGAAACGCTGCCCTAGTCTGTAATTGTGTGGTTTGTCTACTGGGTGTTCATTTCAAAGTGTGTCATGACGTCACTGTTGTTGGGTCACCGATTTGAAGCGAGTTTCATATATGTTAGAGAAGTTGCCTATTATTTAAGGCGTTCTTCAATCTGAACTTGAGAAGGTGTACGGTATAACTTGAACGTCGTAGCAACAGATGGCGGTCTGTACGGTCTGTGTGCTACCATAACCTCTTTCGAACTGTGTTTTGCGCCGGCAAGTCGTACGCAGGGTATTTGTTATCATCGGTTGCGTACGGTAACATTCCACAACACAAATCAAATGCTCCGTGTCCATGTTGACCGTCGAAGTTAATGTCAACAAATACGTAAGTAATCGTCTTAACCCTCTCCCCATATCCCGACAGTACGCATTTCCAAACAGTTCACATTCCTGCCACTACCGGCGTTACCGTACGTATCGGCACGTACTCTTCAGAATGAACGCCGTACTTGCTAGCCAGCTTCTCTGCCTCTTAGGTTATACACCTGAGCTGCGGAAGTGTAGGAAGACTGAATTCTCTAGGCTCATCAGCTAGCCACATGACGGCATACAGCGAGCCAAGACACATTTTGAACTGAACACCCAGTATAGATAGGAACGGCTTGATGTCATACGGTTGGAAGCACGACAACGTAGAAATACTTCACACTGAATGTATACGTTCGTGAGACTATTGCAATTTATGAGCGAATGTTAAAGCAAATAGTGGCAAAATTAGGAACTACATCTCTTGTCACACTCCCATGTTTATTGAGGATATTCTTTGTATCAACGATACACATTATTATTATTATTATTATTATTATTATTATTGTTATTATTATTATTATTATTATTGTTATTATTATTATTATTATTATTATTATTATTATTATTATTATTATTATTATTATTATTATTATTATTATTAATGTAGTTATCTCTAAGTTCGCGTGGTCTCCAAAGTTCGCCACTAGTCATTTTCGTTAAGATACGATATTTGGCCACAAGTTGGCAGCAGTAACTTAATAAGTACCATGATGCGTTAGAACTTCGTTGAATACGCAAGGTGCATTCCCAGTATGTCTTTCTATGAGGTAGTCGCCATTTGCTTCAGGTGGTGAACTTAGGGAGATTTACCTTATTATTTTATAAAGGAATTTTCTGTGATATCACACGTTTTCTCAACCAAAAATATCCTTTTTCTCCAGTTTTCTTGACCTAGTCTGCCTTCATCTGTCAGGTTTTTTTTCTGCATAATCTTCATTTCCTTTGACCATGTGGTAGTGAAAATTATGATTTTCACACTTCCATCGTTTAAATTATTTCATATCTCTTTAACTACTCAACATACACTAACGTAAAAATACTCCTAAGAAACCTCTAACGATGCCTAATAACGACCAACAATGAAATTTGTTAAGAAATAAAAGTAAAATTTGTATCTTACAGTTTCACGATGCCGTGATTAACTGCAGCATAAAAGCAAGAAAACTACGGAAATGCAAGGAAGAGGCAGGGTGTTTGAAGAGGCCGCAAAGATTTCGAAAAAGCTCGCGAACGTTCAACTTGGTGACGTGACGTTTTTCATAATATTTGCGCTTTAGTCGTAGCTTGGACCCCGAATTTTCATTCGGTTTGGTCTTAAATGTTTTAAGACTTCTACAATAAGTGGCCTAAAGCAATGAAATCTAGCGCAGTATTGCCTATACAGAGTGTTCCAAAAATAGAGGGCATAATTTCAGTTATGTATTCTCCTTATCCTATGTAGACAATACATAAAGTTCATTACAACATGTGTCCGGAAATGCTTGGTTTCCGAGTTATGGTCTTCAAAACAGTGATATTCACCGGAACGTTTTTCTTCTCACAGATGTTCAAAATGTCCACATTCTGGTTGAATACAGACCTCACATTGATGTGTCATTGCCGTGCGAACACGATCCCAAATTCCAGAAGTATTGCGTATTTCCCCACAATCTGCCACAATTCCATTCCGAAGGGATTCCAATGTCAGGCTCCGGAGACGAATAAACCAATGATTTTAAATGGCCCCACAAGTAGAAATCGAAAGAGTTCAAATAAATTGAGCGGGGAGGGCAAGCAATTGGGGCAACTCTACATATCCATCGATCAGGATACCTCTACTAGTACAAACGACGAGCCAGCGCAGCATTGCCGTCCGCCTTACCGTACATGAAGTGCAATTCTGCTAGCTTCTGATTTTCGTACATGTCGCACAGTGCAACATCAATCACAACACTCAATGCACCATTCGCCACGGAATTAACTGTCACTATTTTGAAGGCCATAACTCGGAAAACAAGCATTTCCGGAAACATGTAATAATGAACTTTTTGTATTGTTTACATACGGGGAATAAATACCTAAAAAATACGGGGCATAATTTCAGGTATGTATTTCCCACATGTAGACAATCAAAATAGTTCATTACAACATGTGTCCGGAAATGCTTCATTTCCGAGTTATGGCCTTCACAACATTGAAATTCACCGGAACGTTTTTCTTTCCGCAGGTCGTTGCCGTCAAAGGAGACATTAAGAGGGCACTCTGACAGTTCATTCCGAGGCGAAGGTTACATTCAGTGTTGTGTAGGCGTTAGACTGTGCGACATGTATTCAAATCAAGAGCTGGCAGAGATACACTTCATGTACGGTAAGGCGGACGGCAATGCTGCGCTGGCTCGTCGTTTGTACCAGGAGAGGTACCCACAGCGACAATGTCCAGATCGGAAGACATTTGTACGTCTCCATTACCGTCTGTGCGAGTATGGAAAATTTAACTCTCCTGGTTTGGGAAGGGGACGACCAAGATCTACAACTCCAGAAGTACAGGAGGAGATTCTGGAGGCTGTGAACACGACTCCTTCTATCACCACACGAAGGGAAGTGTTGCAAGTCAATGTTCCTCATACGACTGTCTGGAGACTGTTGAAAGAGTGAGTAGCAATTGTATCCTTATCATTTGCAACGTGTACAGGCCCTGTCACCAGCAGATTACCCTGCACGAGTTAGGTTCTGTCAGTGGTTCTTGCAGCAGTGTGGTGTAAATCCGAACTTTCCTGCCTTAGTATTATTTACAGATGAAGCACAGTTCACAGAGATGGCATAACAAATTTCCACAATCAGCATGTATGGGCGTATGAAAACCCACGTGCAACTGTTCCATGTTATCACCAGGTGCGGTTCTCCCTCAACATGTGGGCCGGTATCATTGGTGATAGATTATTTGGACTCCATGTACTTGTAAACAGACTTACGGGGCAGGCGTACACATACTTCCTGGAAAACACCATACCTCATGTTTTAGAAGACACTCCACTGATCAATCGTCAACACATACACTTCTTGCATGATGGCGCTCCTGCACACTTCAGTCGTACGGCTCGCCGGTACTTGGATCGAGGGTTTCCTGATCGATGGCTAGGTAGAGGTGGCCCAATTGCTTGTCTCCACGCTCACCTGATCTGAACCCTCTCGATTTCTACTTGTGGAGCCATTTAAAATCATTGGTTTATTTGTCTCCGGTGCCTGATCTGGAATCCCTTCGGAATCGAATTGTGGCATGTTCTGAGGACTGTTACTTCTGGAGTTTGGTATCGTGTTCGCAGGTCAATGAGACATCGATGTGAGGTCTGTATTCAAGCAGGAGGTGGACATTTTGAACATCTTCTGTAATGACAACGACCTGCGGAAAGAAAAACGTTCCGGTGAATTTCGATCTTGTGAAGGCCATTACTCGGAAATGAAGCATTTCCAGACACATGTTGTAATGAAGTATTTTCATTGTCTATATGTGGGAAATACATACCTGAAATTATGTCCTGTATTTTTTAAACATCCTGTATAATAAAATATGTAAGCGCTGAGAAAAATACTCACAGATGTCTTGCGGCAAAAGTATAAGTTCTAGGAGATATTATATGATACTTCATTATGGTCTTAAACCTTTTACAGGTACTATACATTCCCATCGCCCATGGGATTTCCAGTTCCGCCGTCAGGTGTCATCGTGCAGTTGAGTTATTTGTGCTGTAGGCAGAGTTTAATTCTTTAGATTACATTATTTTATGTAAAGTCATTACGCAATTTATTGAAATAGCGCCTAGAAGGGAAACGTGCTAAATTTCATTGTTCTACATCAAGAAATGAAGGAGCTCAATGTTATCGATTGATGAAATAGAGCATTTACTGCAAATATTTCAGTACACGATTATTAATATTGTTATCACTTACCAGAAAGACTTCTGTACTAGTATGTCATCAAAGAAGCTATACAGGGACATTAGTAATAATTATGTACATTAAACTGGTACACAGCATTCTACACTGCAAAACAAACAAATGATTTCATGTGAACTATAGCCGGATCCGCTTTCGTTGTCGAGATATGGCAACATTGCTAGACGGTCCTTTAGGGGACATGCAATAGTCATCAAGCACCATTAGTCCCATAGAATACACGCTACTCAAGCAATGGTGTGGGTCATCAGCAAAAATATGGGAGCAATATCCCGGCAGACGGATTGGACGTAACGGACTTGTTCCATGGCCGGCGCGTTTTCCCGTCTGATACCATGTGACTTTTAGTTGTGGGGTCACAAGAAGAGTACTATGTCACGCATCCAAGGAACACATGTTGAATGCATATTGTGGATGCGAGAAATTGACTGTGTAATACGCCAAACATCAAACGCACACAATCGTCATAATGCAAGAGGGTTCGATTGTGCCGTGAACCTGGTAATGGATACTTATAACATCCCCTGTGCCACTATCCGTGTAAATAACATACCGTACGAAATACCAAGTAGTCCACCGCTCTGGAATAACGGTTAGCATGCCTGACCGTGAAACGAGCGTGCCCGGGTTCAAATCCTGGTTGGGACAAGTTATCTGGTTGAGGTATTTCCGAGGTTTCCTCTCAATCCATTAAGAGCAAATGATGAGTAACATTCCGCGTTGGATCCTGGACTCATTTCCTTGGCATTATCACCTATATCTCACTCAGACGCTAGATCAGGGCCGGGCATGACAGCGGGTCCATTTAGCCGGCAAGAGCTGTTCTCGCTCCGCAAGGCAGGCCGGAGCAGAACGCTCACGCAGTGGCGGACTCACATTACAGCTACCTTCCCTGCATTAATATAACAAGAGCCACGGTTCTAATCATTCAGTCTGTCAGTACATAATAGTTTATAAGGATATTACATCAATCCATTGTACAGTACAAAATTTATAACATTCTTATTAATTTCATGGAATAAACTTCGCTCTATGCACACACAAAAATCATTAGGCTTATTCACATAACCCATACGCACATACTGCAATCTCCTCACCACGGTTCTACGAGACAGGCATATGGCTTTCACTTCCCCTACTTGCTGTGGACAGAGTTCATCTGCCAATATAATTAAACATCGCTTGATGAATTCACCTTCGTTGAATGTTTTCAATTCCTTTGCTATTTCGTAGAAAATTTTGTAGCTATTTCTCATAGCCGATTCACTAAATGCATTATCATCATGCTGTTAATATATAATATAATATAATATAATATAATATAATATAATATAATATAATATAATATAATATAATATAATGTGTGATGTGTGATGTGCGATGCGATGCGATGTGATGTGATGTGATGTGATGTGATGTGATGTGATGTGATGTGATGTGATGTGATGTGATGTGATGTGATATGATGTGATATGATATATGACATGATATGATATGATACGGTATGACATGATACGATATGATGTGATATATCATAAACTGTAGTATACTATACTGTGATATAACATAATTCAGGGAACGGATTTATATGGACTAAAAATATATGAAATATGTAAATATATATGTAGTTATTTTTACCAAAATATGGAATTAAATATGGATTTTTACCAAAATATGGAATTAAATATGGACTTAAAATTATAAAAAAAATGACTATGTACGTTAAATATTGGTACATTTTAATCAAACTAAACAAAAAATATAATGGACGTACCTTATCTTCCAATGTAGTTTCAACAAAACACAATTTTTATTGTCTGTTACCATAACAATAGGTTACAAACATTTCTTTCAAGTGCTGAAAAGTGAATCTTCTTCTATTGTCTCTGAGGATAGATTTATACTGACTAAAAGAGCGTTCGACGTCACAAGAAGTAACTGGTACATAATTCAATTTCACAATGTCTGCTGGGGATAAGTCCAAGTTAATCTTCACTGTTGATTCACCACTCATCACAGCAACAACCTTTTGTAGTTCTTCATATCCAGGGTTTTTTGAAAGTACAGTGTCCACCTTAGCTCTTACTGCATCTGCAACTTTACCTCTACCACGATTCAGTTGTTCCACAGTACTATTTATAATTTCAAAACTTTCAGATAGTGAAAGGTGCCTATTTTGGAGACTTTTGAGCGTTTTTATGATGCATGAAAATGTATGCTGAATGTGAGCTAAGTCATTCTTCACACTTATGTCACAGGTAACTGTTTTCGCAGTATCAATTGAGACTGCATCTTCAGAGTCCAATGCAAGGAGAACATTGTTAATAGAGTCTATATGTTCGGCATAATATTCAACTGCTTCTAGCCATGTACCCCATCTAGTTAAAATTGGCTTTGGTGGCAATGGAATTTCAGGGTACATTTCTTTCAACACGTTAACTCTACTGGGAGCTTTGAGAAATACTTTTTTCACTGATGAAATCAACAAATCTACTTTAGGGAAATTGTCTCTGACCACTTCTGCCACACGATGAAATGCATGCGCCACACAAGTAAAATGAGTCAATTTAGGATATACAACAGATAATGCTTGTCCAGCTTTGACCATATAAGGGGCAGCATCGCTAATAAAGAATAACACATTATCGTACATAATACCCTTTGGCCACAGGATACCCATAGCTTCGTTGAACAGTTTAACTATAGTTTTGTTATTGCACTTTTCTAGAACATCACAATGTAAAAGAATTCGTTCAGAATATTGTTCACTTAACAAACCGATAACTACATTACCAACAAGTCTACCTTCTTTGTCGGGAGTCTCATCAATGGAAACCCAAATTGAACTATCTTTAATTTCATCTCTTATCTTCTGTATTGTCTCATCGTAGATGGATGGAGCATACGTCTTCCTAAGTGTTGACTCATCCGGGATTGTATGTTGAGTATATTTTTCAAGGAATTCCCTGAAGACCTTATTCTTTAGTTTGTAGAGAGGAATACAGCAGAGATGAGAGAACGGCACAGGTCGATGTTAAACTCAGATCTTACATTCGATGTTGTTGGTTGTGTTAAAAACAATTGTCTCTGCTTGGAATTTAGTTGTTTGTTGGCCTGATGTTTACTAGTTGTAATGTGTTGTTGCACCAGGAACTTTTGTGTAGATGATACTGCACACTGACACAAATTACAAAATAATATTTTATTGTCAGTTGATAAACCATCTTCTTTAAATTCTGAAATGTAACTTGTTAGTTTTGATTTTAAATTGACTGAATGACGTACTTTTGGCATATTTACCGTCTTTATAGTATGATTTACAAAACTGAACCTATGTGTACTCTGACTGGCATTTAACTGTTGAGCTGCACAACTGAAGTCTGTTAAAAATTTTAAATTAAATTAATACAGTTTTGTAACTTACTTTCCCATTGTTGATAGGACTGCTAATTTTCAAATAACTCTGATGTTAAAGGGATTACTGAACATGTGTTTAAATCTCTATTGTTGAAATGTATTTTTAAAAGTTAATGGAATTTTGTTTTGTTTTATTGTTAAACCTAATATAATATGGACTGTTTTATATGAAATATGGAAAATATATGGAAATTAACGAAAATATGTACTAAACTCTAAAATATGGAAAAATATGGAAAATAAAAGTAGGATTTTTCAACCCTACACATTGTGAAACATAAAGATAATGCAAAATATAAATTATATTAGCTTTATAAGTAAATATGTATTTACATATAAATCCTTTCCCTGAACATAATACTTGTATAATTTAAAATTATACATTTCTAAATGTATAATAACTTATAATGTAACATAAATATCAAATAGATACCATGATATAATGTGCCTGAGAAATATTTTCTTTAAGTTGTATTAATTTATGGCGTTCATTACCAACATATTTGTCATATTCAGCAGCATGTTGTAAAGAATAATGCCGCTGGATATTGAACTTCTTAATCAGTTAGGTTATATTCAAACAAAAAAACTGCATTACTAATGTCATTTCGGAATATTCTGTAATATTGTACTTATCATCATTATTATCATGTTCATCAGCCGCCTTAATATATCAGCGGAAGCTCCGTCTTCACAGTTCGCCATCATATTGCAGAGTCACCACTGCACCGACACTGAATGACGTACAGTATGCATACGTCACGGCGCTCGAAAGAACCGCTCTTTAAAAACACACAGCGCTCATTTCTCAGATTCACGTAATGTGCACAGCCCGGCGCTAGATAATCTCAGCAGTTGATGAAGCGTCGTAAAATAACCAATTAAAAATATGAAGTTAAGCTGTCTTTGTTCTTATGTTCCATTGCTATTATCATCAGTAATCTCACTACGCGTTTTGATTTATTTAGAGAAAATCAAAACTCGAGTGGGATTTAATTGACTATTACACGATTAGAAGAAAGTGTATAAAGACTAGAAGTAACGAAGTACTCCAATACAATAAAATATTAATTGACTTACGAAAATACAACTGTCTTCAAATGTATTATTGTGCCATCTCAACATTACAAATATTACGCTAGATGCATGCTAGATGGCAGTAGTGAGCAATGCTTTCTCGTCGAGAAATTCTCGATCTATTATACACGATGGCAATGTTACTAGTCAAGAAGGCTTTGTTGATTGAGATTCATTTTTATTAAAATGCAACATTCCACTTCAATTATCCGAATCCCAGTAATCAACGTCACTTGACAGATGATTTTCAATAAATCTTAATATTAAACAAACTCTGATACGTGACTATCCATAATATCATATAGCAGAAGCTATAACATAACCTAACCAATATAATGTACACAAGTGTTAGAAAAGTTTTAATTAACGACGATGATATAAAAAATTAACATGAATAATTTGAAAAGGAATAATTATTGAATGTACAATTTCCAAATTTGAATGTGGTTGGTGGTTCAATTGATGTTATATTGGACGTGTGCGTAATAGAAGTGGAACTCGTTGATTTAGGCCTACATGGTGTATTCAACTTATTTAGAATTTCCGAATGAATAATTGGGAAAATTTTACAACACGGATTGCACCTACCAAATTATGTCTTAAAATACTAAAAAGAGCAGATTTGTCTGCGTTTGTCGAATGCGCATCATTATATTTACGAAAAGGCACTTTTCAGTGCCAATAATTTATTTTGTGTGCACAAGGCTGGAATTTTGAAGTAAGAGGGAAAGGGTGCAATCCATGTTCTGGAGTTTGTCCGAATAATTTTAAAAGGAATAATTATTGAATGTACAATTTTCAAATTTGAATGTGGTTGGTGGTTCAATTGATGTTATATTGGACGTGTGCGTAATAGAAGTGGAACACGTTGATTTAGACCTACATGGTGTATTCAACTTATTCAGGATTTCCGAATGGTGCTCTTCATTTATTTGTAAATCGGATTTCAGAAGATGCAAAGGTATGATCAGTGACTTTTATTAATTCTTGTTCTTGAATGCCAATGCAAGTCATATTTGAAACTGCTGTGCATCGACTGGAGTGGTTTGTAATTATATATATATATATATATATATATATATATATATATATATATATTTTTTTTTTTTTTGACGTCCAGACCAGCGCAGTTTCAAATGTTGGCAAACAAAGAAACAAATGCTAGGGACGCGATAAAATTAAACAAATGCTAGGGACGCGATAAAATTGTGCGATAAGCAGCCATGATTGGTTGAAAGACGTCCTTTCGTACCGTTTTATTGGTCAAAAGTAGTGTGACGTAGTAAGAGTGTAATAGTCACGATAAGGCATTGGTCGCAGACTATGTGTTTACATGAAATCATTTGTCTGTTTTGCAGTGTAAAACATGGTGTAGCACTTTAATGTACATAATTTCCTATAGTAGACCCTACAGTTATACAAGTTTCCAACTGCAATATTGAAAGTTCTCCGTAACTATCGACTAGTAGTAAATTACTCAATTGTGGAGGTTGACAAATATCTTTTGGAAGGTTATAAATTCAACATTCCGTGCATCGCAAGTTTACTTCGTCATATAAATGTTGTCTCCGGCATTATTTTCTATGTCAATATTCACCTGCTACAATCCGGCTGTGAAGGTAATAAATCTAGATTGTCAGATGACAGATTGCATTAACGTTCTCGGAAAACGATTTCTGGTACTACATTTGGAGCATGTTCAACATCTACTCGGAGGATTTAGTAAAGAACTGTTTTCAGAACATAAGAGGAATGATAGTAGGAGGAAGAAGAATAAATTGCCTAAGATTTGATGACGAAAAAAAAATTATGGTTTATTTAACGACGCTCGCAACTGCAGAGGTTATATCAGCGTCGCTGGTGTGCCGGAATTCTTTTACATGCCAGTAAATCTACTGACATGAGGCTGTTACATTTAAACTCATTAAACACAAATATTATGTGTTTATTAATTTGTCCTACAGAATAATATCTGTAATATTGACAATTAATATTTGAGTTAGGCATATATGTTGACGTATATGTCCAATGTCAACTGCCATTGTCAATATTACAGATATTATTCTGTAGGACAAATTAATAAATCTTTAATATTCTCATAGCTGCAGTGAATATGTATGTACAGATTACTGTGCACTTAACTGCGGAATCCCGGCCAAACAAATCACTCAATTGAGTGCGCTCCTAATATAATGGCAGTTGACATTGGACATATACGTCAACATATATGACTAGGAGTCAGGCCACAAAGGGAAACATTGAAGGAGGAGGATTCGGTCCGGTGCTGTGGATTGAATTCGGCGTAGCTCAGTGGTCAGAGCGCTTGGTACGTAGAACCAAGGACCCGGGTTCGATCCCCGGAGCGAATTTTTCTCCTCAAATATTAATTGTCATTAAAAAAACTTAAATGCCATCGACATCAGCCGGGATCCAACCCGCAATCTCGAGCACAGAAGGCCAGCGCTATACCAACTACGCTATCGAGGGCGACTTTGCTGATGATATGGCGTTGTTAGCAGAAGAGGAAATGATACTAAAGGAAATGCTACTGGAGCTAAATGACAGCTGTGAGCAGTATGGGATGAAGATAAATGCAAATAAGACGAAGAACATGGTCATAGGGAGAAAAATATAGAAGATAAACTTACGAACTCTAAATGAGGCAGTAGAGCAAGTGGACAGCTTCAAATACTTGGGGTGTATCATAAGCAATAACATGAGCTGCTGCCAAGAAGTCAAAAAGAGGATAGCAATGGCCAAGGGAGCTTTTAATAGAAAAAGGAGCATCTTCCGCGGAGCTCTGGAAAAAGAACTAAGGAAGAGACTAGTGAAGTGCTTTGTATGGGGTGTGGCATTGTATGGGACAGAAACATGAACATTACAACGATGAAGAGAAGCGTATTGAAGCATTTGAAATGTGGATATGGAGAAGAATGGAACGTGTGAATTGGACAGACAGAATAAGAAGTGAAGCTACGTTGGAAAGTGTGGGTGAAGAAAGAATGATGCTGAAACTGATCAGAAAGAGGAAAAGGAATTGGTTGGGTCACAGGCTGAGAAGAAATTGGCTAAGGATGCACTGGAAGGAATGGTGAACGGGAGAAGAGTTCGGAATAGAAGAAGATACCAGATGATAGACGACATTAAGATATATGAATCTTATGAGGAAACAAAGAGGAATGCAGAAAATAGGAAAGACTGAAGAAAGCTGGGTTTGGAGTGAAAGACAGTCACTTAGGCAGAACACAAAATGAATATGGGGCACAAGAATATGGGTCTGAAGATCACGCGTAGCCAGTGCGATGTTGTACAGTTGAGCTTATGTTCTATCTTTTTCTCTCGCTCTATTTTCTCTACTGTAATACGTGCGTGAGTACGTCTTAAAAGAAACTAAGGTTTAAGAAGAAATGATTAATGTGTTTTCTATTTATTGTTTAGAAGTGTGTATTTCATGGAAATTTTACTTGAAGCAAGTAAAGCGGTCGGTTTGGAAGTAAATCCCGAAAAGACAAAGTATATGATTATGTCTCGTGACCAGAATATTGTATGAAATGGAAATATAAAAATTGGAGATTTATCTTTCGAAGAGGTGGAAAAATTCAAATATCTTGGAGCAACAGTAACAAATATAAATGACACTCGGGAGGAAATTAAACACAGAATAAATATGGGAAATGCGTGTTATTATTCTGTTGAGAAGCTCTTATCATCCAGTCAGCTGTCCAAAAATTTGAAAGTTAGAATTTATAAAACAGTTATATTACCGGTTCTTCTATATGGTTGTGAAACTTGGACTCTCACTCTGAGAGAGGAACATAGGTTAAGGGTGTTTGAGAATAAGGTGCTTAGGAAAATATTTGGGGCTAAGCGGGATGAAGTTACAGGAGAGTGGATAAAGTTACACAACACAGAACTGCACGCATTGTATCCTTCACCTGACATAATTAGGAACATTAAATCCAGACTTTTGAGATGGGCAGGGCATGTAGCACGTATGGGCGAATCCAGAAATACATATAGAGTGTTAGTTGGGAGACCGGAGGGAAAAAGACCTTTAGGGAGGCCGAGACGTAGATGGGAGGATAATATTAAAATGGATTTGAGGGAGGTGGGGTATGATGATAGTGACTGGATTAATCTTGCACAGGATAGGGACCGCTGGGGGGCTTATATGAGGGCGGCAATGAAACTTCGGGTTCCTGAAAAGCCATTTGTAAGTAAGTAAGTGTGTATTTCTTGTCGTTTCTATTATGAGGGTTACGTAAGTAGATATCTCAATGTTAAGAATTTGAAAGCATTGTTCTTAAATTAGCCATAAGTTGAATGTCGAAAGAAAGCAATAAAATATTTGAATGAAGTCACATCTGAAAATGTATTTATCTTATTTCTATCAGACACATAGTCTAATTGAATAGAATTTATTTTTATAAGAGCGTGACATCATTTTTTACATTTTCATTTTTATCGTAGTTTAGAAAGTACATTGACAAACCAATCGTTTTTGTTTGAAAGGGCGACAATAACATTGTTCGTTGGGTTGTTAGAGGCAAGTTAAAATCGCAGTTTGTTTTAATTGGTCAGTAGTCAATGACATCCATCGTTTCAAAACTATTCAATTGGAAGTGATGACTGAGTGCGAACAGCTGAAAGCAGCAGAAACATAAAACGACTGCTGTTCCTGAAGAAAGTAAGAACAAACAAAGAAATGAGATAATCAATTTTTAAATGTGTACCCTATTCTACTTTTGAGTATACACATGACCAAAGCTCGGAACTTGGGGACTTGTGTGTCGTGTGCATGAGTAAGGTTACAGGTACAACGTACACAAAGCTCACGCTGCAAGTGCTCAGGGACAGTCGTGTGTACTAAGAAAGTGGTCACATCGAATGACAGGAAGACGGACGAAGAAACTGTGTCGTGTCGAAGCCAATGACATTCAGATAATTAATTAGAGGTAAACGGTCTGTTTGAAAATAAGAAAATACGTATTATTCGAATGGGTATTGTATACTTTTGAAAATAGATTTCTTAAAATTTAGGTACAGAATTTCGTGGAGGAATTCTGAGGAGATACATTATTTTCTTCGAATGGAGAGTTTATATTTTGTAACTTGTGTCAAACACAAACTAGAGATTGGAAACGGGCATTCATTGAAATACATTGCAGTCCCTTAAATCGGTGGAAAATTTGTCCATGGCCATGGATCAAGTCGTAGTGGAACCTTCCCTAGTAGTGACATAGAAATTGAAAACTATTTTCGAGACCAATTTAGGATACTTATCTTTCTCAGATACGAGATCGGCTAGCAACTTCTGAAAATCGAACAGGAAACAGTGACAGTGAAAACATTCAATACTTTATTTCGGCCTAAGACTTTATAATACAATTACAAACCATTTTCCAAATTTGAAATCTTTTAAAATTGAAGCTTTTAAAAAATAAATTTGTAAAATTATCCACGATATAATATAATATTAACAAATGTATTTTTTTACCTTTTATTTCTGTCTTATATTGTTGTTTTTATTGAATATCACTGGCTTCTGTCGAATTGTCAATTTATATTAAATGTGTATTTTTCTCTCTTTTTCTCTTTCTTCTTTATTCTTGCTCTTGTTTTGTATTTATTGGTTTGAATTAAGTTACTTACTGTATTTAGTACAGTGTCCTTGTAAATTTTATGTTATATTATTGACTAAGACCACACCGTACACGAGCCTGGCTCTTACGGCAGTGGTTAGAAACGTTTTTGTTTTATAAATGTAATTTGTATTCAGAAGGTAGCTAGTTAAAATAAATAAAATAAAAAAAATAATAATTTTGCTCCCGTCACTTCATGTGACGTGGAAATAAGT
The DNA here is from genome assembly GCF_040183065.1 of Periplaneta americana. NCBI lineage: Eukaryota > Metazoa > Arthropoda > Insecta > Blattodea > Blattidae > Periplaneta > Periplaneta americana. The sequence continues at coordinate 154,534,128 of NC_091126.1, read as the reverse complement.
TTCTTTCGTTTCAAATCATGTTTAACTAACAGACGAAGAAGGTATGGGTTCGAAAAATATTCGAATGTATGTAGTCATACACTGTAATAAAATATACAGAGCAGAACTGTAAATTTGATATATTTTGCATGTTTATATATATGCTATAAAATTATTTGTTTCAACCTACCATAATATTATCATTATGTTGTTCCAGCCAGGAACCACTTTTATAGCAGACCTTAGAGTACCTGTGTGCTGGAAGCGGAAGTTTGTTGACATTGAAGTCCGGTCGCTTAGCCACGTTCAAAGACACAAGTCCCCAAGTTCCGAGCTTTGACTATCACTCATTATTGATTTAATATATTATTTTTCTTTATCGTGAGTCGTGAAGTAGTCATGAACATAAAAAATGACGTTTGTGCAGTACATTTTAATTTTAAGACTCTTTCAATCGTATAGATTTTTAGGAGCTTGCGTCCTTAGGAAATAATAAGCAAATACAATAGAATATTTCATATAGACAGTCCTCTATTATTGACGCCATTTTTCTAGCCTAGGCCAGTTTTCCAAACCCACACAGCCACGAAATCAGTTGTCGCGAGCAGACAGTTTTAAGCTGTCGCGAGGCGTTGTAAAGCAAAACGTAGCGTCGCGTCTGATTCTGTGTGCACCCGGCCTAAGTATATAGTAGTATGAATGAATTAGTAAGCCACATATTCTTCATGGCACTTCTGCGAGAATCGGTCCCTCCACCAACAAGCTCAGTCTACCCACCAGGAAAAAGTGCCAATAAAACAGAAAGAAGTGCAAGGCTTGGAAAAAAATGAAGCAGTGAGCCCTACATCTCAAGTGAGCTTACGGCATTTTATGAAGAACTTTTCAGCTGACCTACAGGCTGTAATGCAACATACGATGACTGGAAGACAAAAATTACATCCCTAGTGGAAAGACTGATTTCTCGTCATAATTCATGATATTTTCCTACTTTTTTTAAATTTATAATTATTATACAATCTCTTTGTTGATTGTGTATGATTTCCAGTAAATTAATTCAAGAATAGCACGAAAATATCTGTATCGTATTTGATTTTACTTGTTATAAAATATATTTATTTAAGGGGGGGGCTTTTTACCACATTTTAAATCTCAATAAAACCTTAAGTATCCGCGTAATGCGTATAATTACTTTAAAAACCAACAATTGTAACCTAGACTATCAGGCCACAAGTCCGGAATTATACAGGGTGATTCGCTAGAATTTACTGTCCTGTACGGAGCTTATTTACGAAGACATTCTGAGCAAAAATTGTCATATAAACATGGGTCACATTCTCAATATTTACAGAGTTACGTTTCGTTATTGGAACGCATTGCTGTGAACTCGTGATCTTGGTCAGCGTGCAGTCAGCAGCCAGCGCGACGCTACGGAAATCAAAGATAGCCGTATGCAGTCACGTAGCGCCGTTCACAAGCGTGCGGCCAAGTGTACTGAAGCGGACGGCGACAGGATGCAAAATTGAACTGCAAATAATTAAGTCCGTGGAAGTGGTGTGATTTGTAATAACTGTTGTGGTAAGTGCGTAAGAATAATGTAATTTTCTAGTTAAAATAGAAAAAAAGATGTCTGTGCGAAGCAACTAAGTAGTTCACAGCACATATTTAGCTTCATAATACTTGCCAATTAAAGAAATGATACTTCTGAATGGTTCATTCCCTATTTGTATTATTCTTTTACCTTAAAACTAAAGAAAAATCAAACAACTTTAAATTATTGTAACTCTGAAAACATTGAGAATAGGAACTACGTTTATATGATAATTTTTTGCTCAAAAAAAATGTCTTCAGAAATAAGCTTCGTAAAGGACGGTAAATCCTCGTGAATCACTCTGTATATTTCCAAATAGTTTTCCTCTAACATAGTTTTTTATGTCCCACAAATTAACTTTTCCCGACTTACGTCCTTTAAAAAAACAATTCAATTAATTATCTTAATATATTTTAATGCAAATAAGTAAATAAATTAACCACAACGCAAAGCTTGAGTAATTTACTCGTCACGGGAGACAGATGTGTAATCGGAAAAATTACCTGAACTATGTTGTCACTCACAGTAATACATAGATCACAACTTAATACTGTAGCCTACATCACTGACTACAACGAAGAGCAACTTCTCGTTTCGAGACGAAGCAGGCAATTAAAGGTGTGACAGAGAAGAAGGATCAATGAGAATGGACAATGAGCGAAGTTATCTGTTATTTTTAATGCATATACTCTAATTTATAGTTTTATTCCACTTTTAAACGCTAAATGACAGTGTAATCGTGCATCCGCGAAAGGTGGAACAGCAATTCCTAATCGCTGGCAAACCTGCTAAAAGAATATTCCTGCCGTCGATTGTTGGTGCGATATCAGCGCCAACTCTAGGGGGAAGGCAGAATCTCATGCTGATGTAGATACAGCTGGTTTGAAGGTCACTGAAATCAGTCACTGCTACACCAAAGATATCGACGCGCCCATACTTTCCCATATACTGGTAGACTTCAAGTCCGCATTCTTGTGTCCCGTACTTTAATCCGTGAAAGTAGGCTATGACAACGACTAAAGCCAATAAATAATTGACATATTGGACCCTTCTATAAGCTAACTTCCCAAGAATTTATAGATTCAAGCATCGACCACAGAAAGCTAAGTTTAGTCATTCTGTTTTCCCATCGCCCACGCATGCTTCACAGCTACGCGGAGTCTGAAACTTAGTTCGTTTGCAAGTACTTCACCACCGTCTTTGTTACCCCTTCTGTACAAATTGCCTGAATCGATAAACTCTTTCCCCACTTGTTGTAACCTACTTAGCAGAGTGGAATCTATCGCCTCGCATAAACCCTATTTACAGCTGACCTCCACGGCTTTAAGAAGTGTTCTTATTACACGGCTTATCCCAACACCGGCACGTTTAATGAAGAGAAACGCCACCGCTTCACTTCTAATCCGGGTTTAGGAAGGCGGACATGACCGGCATGTTAAGCCCTCCAACTGAAGCTATTGACTACCTGGATCGTCTTCAGTCTTTGAGAGCACGCGAAAATCTGCTATCATTGCAGACTGTTCCAAAGACGCACGGTGCGTTGCAAAGCTATTGACCGGTTTCTCCAAGTATTGTTGCAACATTTAATGGCTGCTAAACCCTAACGGTCTTACTAATAAAAACTCTATATACAGACGTTTAACTCTCTTATACTTATACAATGAGTAACTCGTTTATAAGTCGAGTGTAAATTCCTTACTAATAATCACTACATACGTCGTGTATAACAGTATAACTGTTACACAGCTACGTCATAGTTTCGTCATTACTTCATTACGAAAGGTAATAGAATAGCTGAGGTTCCCTATTGTATCCGATAGAGCGGTCTAGTGTGCCGTGTTAAGTATCGATAGTACAACTGGCTCTGATCGATTACCACACTATATTTTGGTCAAAAAGTACAAGCTACAGGAATAATATTCTGCTTATTCTGTGCTCTTTGGTGTGTTCTTCAGTGGTTACAAGGCAACCATCAGCATAAAATGACACTCGATACGAACAGCTGTTAGAGGGCGGCCATTTTTTCTCCATATACAACGCTTAAACAACGGGTTTCGTATATATAACTACTACTGCAAAGCAATTCCCATATAATGTATAGTTACAGATTGTTTATACATCCATTGCTTATGCATGGTTTATTAGTAACGTTTTCTGTCTCACCGCTGCATAAGTCTCGTATAAAAACTATACACGGTTTATTAGTGAGACTGTAAGAAGATTGTCATATATTTTCAGTCTTCGACACTAGTTCGGATTAACAGAATAATAAGTATTTTTATGCTTGACCATGCCGAAATGTTGTAATTATACACCTGGTAGCAGCCCTTTAATGGACCTCATTAAAGTACACCTATTCATTAAAGTTCAGGTGTTCCACCAATCAGAAAATACCATTGTAGCAATGTGAAAGCGCAAGTATCGATTATTCTCGGATATGCAATCGAAAGACAACAATATATCTTTAAATCACCTATATTTGAAATAAAGTCAGTTCTGTTACTATAATAATTAGCGTTAATTGTAAATAATATTCAGATAAATTCAATTTGTCATCTCGTTTTTCAATGTCAAGGTCAATGTCGACATCTGTTTCTCGGAAAAAAATCAATATTTTCGCGTCTGCGCACATCTCACAATTTACGATGTATTGCACAAGGTCAGTGCTGCTCCACAGTCAGATAAGAATAACATGAATACTTATGAATAATTTCAAGTTAGAAATATGGTCGAGCATAAAAAGTCGTATGAAACTTGACTATAATGGTAATTAAGACGCTCGTATGAAAATTATGAAATTCGCTTGCGCTCATTTCATAAACATACTCGCGTCTTAATTACTACCATTATAGGCTCGTTGCATAATGTAGTAAACTGTAAATGTAATAATATGGGCTGTTAATTAATTTGACGAACAGACCATTTAAGTATGAAGATGACACCACAGCTGTTCTAATAGAAGTTGTGAAAACAATATTTTGTGTCTCTTTTTACGGAAGGTTTATTGTATGACACCATGGAAGAACAAAAAAAAAACAAACAAAGCAATCCTCTTCCTAGTAACAGCTGGCTAAGGAACTGGCGTGTACTGCACTCTATCGGTAAAAAACGAAACTACTTCTGAGGATACTGAATGAAATCATCAGGCAAATCCTATGAGTCAAAGATTACATAAATTTTAGTGATTCCAAATAAACTCATTCGAGGGGAAAGAGTTAATACAGGGAAGATAATCTTTAAAAGCCAAATGATTATTAAGTATATACATAGTGTTTTGCCCCAGGGCAGGTCTTTCACTGAAAATCCAGCATTCTCAAATCTTTCCCATTTTCTGCGTTCCTCTTAGTCTCCTCATATGATCCATATATCTTAATGTCGTCTATCATTTGATATCGTACGCCTGGGTGGCGCAATTTATATAGCGCTGGGCGTCTGTGCCCGAAGTTGCGGGTTCGATCCCTCCCCAGGTCGCTGGCATTTAAGTGTGCGTAAATGCGACAGGTCGTGTCAGTAGATATACTGACGTGTAAAAAACTTCTGCGGGACAAAATTCCGGCAGACCTGCGACGCTGATATAATCTTGGCAGTTGCGAGCGTCGTTAAATAAAACATAATTCTAAATTTTAAACAACAGATCTCATATATAAGGTCAATTAAACAGTGTTCATGGGTTAGATGAGAAACATACAATATATATATATATATATATATATATATATATATATATATTGTATATATATATAGTATGTTTCCCATTTAAACAACTGGTTGCAGTTCTGTACATGTTTCATGACTTACTCTTCAATGCAGAATTCCAAGAATGCCGATCATTTAAACCAATCAAAAATTACTTTACATGTACAAAATCATTACCAGGGAAAGGATTTATATGTAAATACATATTTACTTATAAAGCTAATATAATTTATATTTTGCATTATCTTTATGTTTCACAATGTGTAGGGTTGAAAAATCCTACTTTTATTTTCCATATTTTTCCATATTTTAGAGTTTAGTACATATTTTCGTTAATTTCCATATATTTTCCATATTTCATATAAAACAGTCCATATTATATTAGGTTTAACAATAAAACAAAACAAAATTCCATTAACTTTTAAAAATACATTTCAACAATAGAGATTTAAACACATGTTCAGTAATCCCTTTAACATCAGAGTTATTTGAAAATTAGCAGTCCTATCAACAATGGGAAAGTAAGTTACAAAACTGTATTAATTTAATTTAAAATTTTTAACAGACTTCAGTTGTGCAGCTCAACAGTTAAATGCCAGTCAGAGTACACATAGGTTCAGTTTTGTAAATCATACTATAAAGACGGTAAATATGCCAAAAGTACGTCATTCAGTCAATTTAAAATCAAAACTAACAAGTTACATTTCAGAATTTAAAGAAGATGGTTTATCAACTGACAATAAAATATTATTTTGTAATTTGTGTCAGTGTGCAGTATCATCTACACAAAAGTTCCTGGTGCAACAACACATTACAACTAGTAAACATCAGGCCAACAAACAACTAAATTCCAAGCAGAGACAATTGTTTTTAACACAACCAACAACATCGAATGTAAGATCTGAGTTTAACATCGACCTGTGCCGTTCTCTCATCTCTGCTGATATTCCTCTCTACAAACTAAAGAATAAGGTCTTCAGGGAATTCCTTGAAAAATATACTCAACATACAATCCCGGATGAGTCAACACTTAGGAAGACGTATGCTCCATCCATCTACGATGAGACAATACAGAAGATAAGAGATGAAATTAAAGATAGTTCAATTTGGGTTTCCATTGATGAGACTCCCGACAAAGAAGGTAGACTTGTTGGTAATGTAGTTATCGGTTTGTTAAGTGAACAATATTCTGAACGAATTCTTTTACATTGTGATGTTCTAGAAAAGTGCAATAACAAAACTATAGTTAAACTGTTCAACGAAGCTATGGGTATCCTGTGGCCAAAGGGTATTATGTACGATAATGTGTTATTCTTTATTAGCGATGCTGCCCCTTATATGGTCAAAGCTGGACAAGCATTATCTGTTGTATATCCTAAATTGACTCATTTTACTTGTGTGGCGCATGCATTTCATCGTGTGGCAGAAGTGGTCAGAGACAATTTCCCTAAAGTAGATTTGTTGATTTCATCAGTGAAAAAAGTATTTCTCAAAGCTCCCAGTAGAGTTAACGTGTTGAAAGAAATGTACCCTGAAATTCCATTGCCACCAAAGCCAATTTTAACTAGATGGGGTACATGGCTAGAAGCAGTTGAATATTATGCCGAACATATAGACTCTATTAACAATGTTCTCCTTGCATTGGACTCTGAAGATGCAGTCTCAATTGATACTGCGAAAACAGTTACCTGTGACATAAGTGTGAAGAATGACTTAGCTCACATTCAGCATACATTTTCATGCATCATAAAAACGCTCAAAAGTCTCCAAAATAGGCACCTTTCACTATCTGAAAGTTTTGAAATTATAAATAGTACTGTGGAACAACTGAATCGTGGTAGAGGTAAAGTTGCAGATGCAGTAAGAGCTAAGGTGGACACTGTACTTTCAAAAAACCCTGGATATGAAGAACTACAAAAGGTTGTTGCTGTGATGAGTGGTGAATCAACAGTGAAGATTAACTTGGACTTATCCCCAGCAGACATTGTGAAATTGAATTATGTACCAGTTACTTCTTGTGACGTCGAACGCTCTTTTAGTCAGTATAAATCTATCCTCAGAGACAATAGAAGAAGATTCACTTTTCAGCACTTGAAAGAAATGTTTGTAACCTATTGTTATGGTAACAGACAATAAAAATTGTGTTTTGTTGAAACTACATTGGAAGATAAGGTACGTCCATTATATTTTTTGTTTAGTTTGATTAAAATGTACCAATATTTAACGTACATAGTCATTTTTTTATAATTTTAAGTCCATATTTAATTCCATATTTTGGTAAAAATCCATATTTAATTCCATATTTTGGTAAAAATAACTACATATATATTTACATATTTCATATATTTTTAGTCCATATAAATCCGTTCCCTGATCATTACTAAATACAGACGTGTGCAAATTATTAGACTCAAACGATGAAATATATGATTCCAGTAAAATTTATTCTACAAAACTCATTTAATAATTTGTTACACACTGTTTGCAACAATTAATATTTAGTGTGAAACCCTTCGTTCTTTATCATCATTTTTATGCCGTTTGACATGCTGTTCACGAGATTTTCAGAGTGTTTCTTCATGTGTTCATCCCTGTGCCATATTTGGATAAGTGCTTCTATGAGGTCCACCATGGTGCTAATCGTCGTTTTTTTTTTTACTTTCCTCTTTACGATATACCAAAGATATTCAATTGAATTTTATGCGGTTTGACATGCTGTTCGCGAGATTTTCATCTTGTTTCTTGATGTCTCCATCCCTGTGCCATATTTGGATAAGTGCTTCTATGAGGTCCACCTTGATGATAATCGTCGTTTTTTTAGTGTTCTCTTTATGATATACCAAAGATTTTTAATTGAATTTGCGTCTGGGCTGTTACCTGGCCAGAGAAGGATGTCTACATTATTTTCAGCCTTAAAATTAGTTACTGATCTGATTTTGTGACAGGGTGCTCCATCCTACATGAAGACACATTCACCATCAGGGAACAAGTCCCTCATTTGTGGAAAAATTCGGGTTTCTAGAACTTTTTTGTACTGATCCTGTCGCATAGAGTCCCACAGAATTGTTCCGTGGCCAGTAATTCAAGATATTATGAAAATGTAAAAAATGTGGTGCTGAGTCTAATAATTTGCACACATCTGTATTGCCTAGCAGTTTAAATGGTGTAAAAAAATGTTATAGTAAAGTGCTGGTTGATTTAAATATACTTACCTTGGAAAAATTGAAAACATATTAACAAAATATTATAAATAAATAGGCTGTTCATTTAACATTTGTTAAGACAAATTTAACATTACTTGGAGAAACAGGCCATGATTCTTGTAAACTGAAAACCCCACAGGCACGCGACGCCTTCTACTTGCACATCTCTTCTTCATATTCGACTTGGTATACAGCATTCGGATAACAAGCAGAGAATATTCAAAACACAGTCAACTTTTTAAACTGAGGTACTAGATATTAGAGGAGACCCGGGCAAAGAGAATAATGCCTATTTCTTAGAAACGCCAACAAGTAGCGCTTCCTGCTATGTTGGGGAAGAATCCCAACCAGATTTTCCTGCTGGAACTGACTTGTCGTCATTCTAGCTAGTGAGAGAAGAAGTCAGCGTGTGTTTGAAGAAAATTGAGTTTCATTAAAATATTTCGAGGTAAGAGAAACAAATGTACAACGCACAATACTGGAGAAACTTTTTGTTATGTGACAGTAATATATAGGCGATACGATTACTTCTAAAGTGCCGTAATTACGAAGAAGATTATTGACTTTTATGTTTGTGTAACCTTAAATGAAACGCGAAATGGCGTCTGCGGGCAAAGTGGATAACTTATCCGCTTTGCTCTGACACCTTTATTTGACTATATAAGTGTTAGCTGTATTTTTGTATGCATTTGTGTATTGTAATAAAGCGTGTTAGATCATTTTACATAGTGGAGACATTCAGCCACACTAATTAAATTATAAATCAGTAACACTGATCTTAATTTTTACTTAAAAAGGTCGTAATGTGTTTTCAGATGGTTTAATTTTTCAAGAGAAAGACGGAACAAGCCAAAAGGTCTGCAGAAGCCATGAAAAAGCACTTGAAGTAATAAAATCTTCCAATCATTGGTTCTGCTATCTGGCCATACAACCATAATGTGTTCGTTGATGAAGATTTTGCTCCAGATCAACTTACAGATCGCCCAGTTGAGATAGAAATCAGCGAAACGACAGCTGGATCAGATTTAACAAATTCTGCGGTGCCAGCTTCTTCAGCGGCTGAAGAAACAGGTAATGCTCACTCAGAATCAACTACCTCTGTGATGTCGTTATCTTCAGAGATGGAAGGAATATTCAATACCTCAATTCGATACTCAGATTTTCAGTTCCGGTTACACCAAAACCCTCAACATCATCAACAGGGGAACTCAAGTCAGTTCTTTTTATTTAGACCAGTGCCAAAAGTGGATGCTCCAAAGATACGAGTTAAACGAAGAAAATGTCAGCGCTCTGAAGTTCTTACATCTATACCGATTAAAAACGTTGTAAGAGATGTAACTTATGGACAAGAGGAAAAGCAGAAGAAATCCAAGTCTTCAGTGCCAGTGAAACGTCAACTTGTTCAAATTTGTATTTTGTACTAATCTGACGTGCTGTAAAGGGCTGTAATAACATTTCTCATTGTCTCATAAGCCTAATTAACATCGCATTTATGTGTTGATTAAATTTCATTATTAGTGAATAGAAATTAAGTAGAAAGGTGAAAATGTTATAGGGATATTCACTTTGCCCGGGTTAATTATTCGCTTTGCCCGTGTACCCGGGCAAAGGGAATAATTAACTATAATTTCTTTCTCAAATCATATCACTCTCCGTAAGTAGGAGAAACGAATGGTTGTTTTGTAGATATGTGGACAACATGTGCCACAACCAAAGTCATGAAGTTTTTATTTCGGGAGCACCAAAATATAGCCTGTGGCATTGTTTATTCTTAGCTTATCCGCGTTGCCCGGGTTTCCCCTACTAGATATTACAGTAATCAGAGCTCGAAATGGACCACAGCAGACGGGAATGGAAGTGAATTTGAGGAACCTTTCCGTTCCGTCTCGTAAGAAAAGGCTCGTTTTAATTACATGTGATATTTCAATACATTTTTTTTTCAGATAAATGTGAATTAAAATATTGTTAATTTTACTGACAACGACTTTATCAGTACTGTAGTTACTGATTTACATTACAGCATTCGTACCGGCTCTCGCTAATATAAAGTACTCTTGTGGTGCGCCTTTGATATGTTTGATTCTGCACTGAGTACCATTGAGGTTCTGAATAATGGCGCGGCGTTAATGAAATTAAAAGGATCGGAATTCAGTAGTATTTTATCACTCCATATCGAACTAATGATCATATGTCATAGTCCACTGCTAGGCAGCGAGTCAAATTTCTTAGTTATTATGTATGTATTTATTAACACTACAATTGGGTATACACCCGGTGGCAGTGATATATAAATAAAAGTTATAATTACAGAAATAAAATACAATAAACGTAAATGAAACAAAATAAAATAAACGTAAATCTATAAATAGTAGATGCAATAAACCTAGGACTATAAATAAAAACTATTCTATAATAACGCCTACGATAAGCAAAAGTAAACCTAACTTATAAGTATTTCTATTTCACCCAACTATTACCAATTTAAATAATTACATATCACCTTAATTATTACATATAATATTAATTAATTACATATCACCTTAATTTATTTACATATCAACTAAATTACATATCATCTTAATTAATTAGATATCACCTTAACTAATTATATATCAACTCAATTAGTTACATGACACAACTTAAATAATTACACTGCACCTCCAATTCCATTTTCAGTCTAATATTCTCTACCTTTCCTTAAATATATTGATTTTAAGAGGACCACCCTGAAAACATTGCCGCAGGTAAGCTGTTCCAGTCTACTATTGTGCGGTTAACAAAGGAAAATTTTGCCACGTCCGTTCTTTGTTTTCTACATTTAAACTTCCTAACATGATCAGCCCTTCCTAAGTATGATGGTGTTGCTAATCTAGCATTGATGTCGGTCCATGCTTTGTGTCCCATTTGTGCCTTAAACAATGCGGTGAGTCTGGTTTTTCGTCGTCTTGATTTGAGAGGTTCCCACCCTAAATATTTTACTATCTCCTCACCATGTCCCTTCCCCATTTTGACATATTTTGCTGCCTTGCGTTGGACCTTTTCTATTGAATCTATTAGGTTTTCTCTGTACGGATCCTAACCTACTGCTCCATATTCCATAAATGGGCGAACAAGAATTTTGTACGCTAATTCTTTTGACTTTCGGTTAGATTTCTTCAGAATGCGCATAGAGAAATGTAGTGCTCTCCAGGCCTTCCTTGTGGTATTAGTGACTTCTTCCTCCCAACCCAGTTTGTTACTTAAATATATACCTAGGTATTTGCAAGTGTTCACTTGTGGCACCGATGTACCATTCAGCTGATATCCGAGACAAATTTCTTTATGCGTTCTACAGAAGGATATTGACTTACTTTTACTGATATTGATTTTCATTTTATTTGCGATCTGAGTATCCATTTAAATAACTTTCGGAAACAAAGGTTCCAGTCATATGTGTAAGGGCAGAAATCATTGTCTTTCACTAGTAATTACTGTACGAGTATAGTTAAAGGGGTATAACTGTATTAATTTTAAGAACAAAATCTTTAGATATAAATAACCAAAAAGTCAAATGTCATTTTGGTATTTGAATAACTGTTTAGCCGAAAAAAAAATATAATTTGTGTCTGAAGCTTGAATCCCATTTATGGTAAAACTGTTGGGTATTGAGACGTATGAGTGGTAAGATATCAACGCGAGGAAAACATTCAGGAAACTCTAGCATTGCTGCACTTAAAGCCTTGGTTTTTCTGAACCGAAGCATGCGATATGCGAGGCCCGCCTCGCGCAAATCCGGACTACACGAGAGATAGTGAGTGGTTTCTATAGATGCGAGGTGCGCAGACCTCGCATCTCGCAATTATAGTAACCACTCACTATCCTGTAGTCCGAATTTGTGGGAAGCACCTCGCATCTCGAATGCGTCGCTTCAGAAAAACTAAGACCTTAGCAACCGTTCTATGGCGAGAGCTACGCCAGTGTGCCCCAAAAATGTTGATGAATCTGGTAATGGATTGGAAGGATATTTGCAGAATGATGTCGATGCCTCTATTGGGAAAACTGGAAAATCTCGAGAAAAAAGTAACTTTGATCTTAACCAACACATGTGTCACTATATATTCTTCAATAATAATTTTGGCCTTACTGAGACTAGAACCTAGTCCACGACGACACCTTCCTGCCCCACATTGGAACGAGTAATAATAATCTAGGAAACACTATTTCGAGATATTATATACCTACGGTATACGAGACTAAGACAAGACTATGAAAATGTTTGTCACCCTGAAACTTCATTGCTCTCGCGAAGGCACTTTACTACCAGGAACGACAGCGTAGTATTCTGTAGACGCATGGCTTTCATTACGCTGGATGGGGCGTGTAATTTGTGTTGTGAGTGGCGTGGTAATAATGCACAAAGCTAATGAGCCTTCAACAACTTTTAAGATTTTTTCCTAATTAATTGTTAAGTTCATCGACAGCGGAGAACTTTAAAGTACCGGTAGTCAGCTTCAAGATACTTTAGCAAGGTTAAACTGAACAGAAGGCCACGAGTTTCGTCTCCTTGTGCAACCTGTTTCACCAAAAATTATTCCCCTCAAAGATTTCAGACTTACGCGTTTCCTCACAAAACAATATGTATACAATACCATGCCACAATTTCTACATTATTTCTTTACAAACTTTAATGTGTTCAAAAATGAAATTTGAGCTTTTGAATTTTTTGTGTGAAATCTAATGTGTTCACGGAGTTCAAACGCCTGGAAGAATTTCAGTGAACTTCCGATTATCTGGACTAATGACAGTGAGAATGTGTACTGATCATGAGGAAACATAGACAATACAAAAATTTTGCTTTTACTATACTTAGACATTATCTCTGATTGAGATTCGGGCTGATAAATGTATAATCAGGCAGTATCTCTTACTGGGACATCATTTTATTTTTACTTCAATTTTTATTGTACCTGAGTTTTTGAATGTACTTCACTCCCACCCCTTCTACAAATGAAGTTCAACCGTCCTCCACACAGAACCAAGGCCGCATATACAGTCATAGTAGCCTTATGGTCATATTAAACATTACGTTCCAAAAATATGTTAGAGTTTTCCAGTGGCGAAAGAGCTTTCAATATTGCATCATTTTCTATTTGCCTACGTCGCATCCCGGTTTTCCCCACCTGCTTCTATTCGCCTCTCTGTAAATGCTAGTGGCTGGGCTGTCTTAGCTCTTTTCTGGGAAGATTAATTTCTGTTAGGAATTGGACGTCTACGTGATATTATACCCATACAATTGTTTAAAATAACTTAAATAAAAGGGCCTCGTTAAGTAATTAATTGTCACGTGAATTCCTCCCTTTCTTCGACGCTGCGACGTAACCACTTGGACGGACAGTAGATAGCATGTCTGAGTAATTTTATCTTTTCGGATCGGACACAAGTGAAGATTGAATATACAGAACTTAATGTACTCTTTTGTAGAGTAGGTACAGAATTATTTCAACATGAGTTACTGATATGAAGTACGAACCTGGTAATTGGAATTACGTACAATAGTCTATAGTGCGATAATATGCACTTTAGAACTGAAGCCTGTATCGAAATGAACGGCCACCATTTTCAAAAATGTGTTTAAATATCCATATTATGATTATTTTTCAATTTAACTTTATTCTCTATAATGTACGCTAATGTGCTGTAGAAGTATAATATACACTGCATAATGAATACGTCCGCATGGACAGCTCAGTTCGTGAATAAAAAACACTCATTTTTAATACTGTACTGTATTTTGATTAAACAAAATCCTAATGAAATTTATCAAACTTAAAATCCGCGATATTTCCTAGTTTACGTAAAAGGATGAACTATTTTTCTTCCCTCCTGTACCTAGTAAAGTGATTTGTTTGTATATTACGACAGTATCATAGAACTCCAGTCGTGGAAGGAGGTAGCAAACGCTATTTCCGGTTCTTAATCGTTGATCCAAAGGTATAGCCAGTTTAATATTAGAAGTGTTAGTAAAAATAAAATGATGTCCCTGTACTTAACACGTGACACGTGTTAGAGGAAGAACAATTGAATCAATCATTTCGAACAGCAATCAGATCTCCATAAAAATTACCTTATTCCAGGAATGAGGCATTTTCGAATGTGCTGTGAAAATTCTGCAGCTCCTGTACATCTTAATGAATCCATGAAATAATGTAATTTCTTAACATAAAGGTTTACTGAAGTTAGAGTCGTGCACATAAAACGCTTGGCGCTATAGACAGTAGGCAAAGCTGTTCCATCTCGCGGAGTGGTCCAATGTTCGGTTTAACTAATGTCCGAGTCTTTCTAGGATGGACGGCTCTGAGTCATGAAAGACAGACGACATTGAGCCATCCAGGAGTTTCAAGAATCGTTGCAAGGACGCGATTATCATCGTGTACTTTTTAATTGATGTTTCCTCCTCTCTCCCAAACCATTCATTCATTCATTCATTCATTCATTCATTCATTCATTCATTCATTCATTCATTCATTCATTCATTCATTCATTCACTCACTCATTCATTCATATATTGCAGTTAGGCATCGTAAGAAGCATCAGCATGCATCATGAAGCTATAATCATTATAGTTTGAGAGTGTTTTCATTTTTGTTAATAACTTTTTATCAACAGTAATCTCACTAGACGTTTTGATTTATCTAGAGAAAATCAAAACGCGAGTGGGATTTAATTGACTATTACACGATTAGAAGAAAGTATATAAAGATTAGAAGTAACGAAGTACTCTAATACAATAAAATATTAATTGACTTACGAAAATACAACTGTCTTCAAATGTATTATTGTACCATCTTAACATTACAAATATTACGCTAGATGGCAGTAGTGAGCAATTCCTTCTCGTCGAGAAGTTCTCGAACTATTATACACGATGGCAATGTTACTAGTCAAGAAGGATTTGTTGATTCAGTTTCATTTTTATTAAAATGCAACATTCCACTTCAATTATCCGAATCCCAGTAATCAACGTCACTTGACAGATGATTTTCAATAAATCTTAATATTAAACAATCTCTGATACGTGACTATCCATAATATCATATAACAGAAGCTATAACATAACCTAACTAATATACAAAAGGGTTAGAAAAGTTTTAATTAACGACGATGACATAAAAAATAAACATGAATAATTTTAAAAGGAATAATTTTTGAATGTACAATTTTCAAATTTAAATGTGGTTGGTGGTTCAATTGATGTTATATTGGACTGTGCGTAACAGAAGTGGAACTCGTTGATTTAGGCCTACATGGTGTATTCAACTTATTCAGGATATCCGAATGAATAATTTTAAAAGGAATAATTATTGAATGTACAATTTTCAAATTTGAATGTGGTTGGTGGTTCAATTGATGTTATATTGGACGTGTGCGTAATAAAAGTGGAACTCGTTGATTTAGGCCTACATGGTGTATTCAACTTATTCAGGATTTCCGAATGGTGCTCTTCGTTTATTTGTAAATCGGATTTCAGAAGATGCAAAGGTATGATCAGTGATTTTTATTAATTCTTGTTCTTGAATGCCAATGCGAGTCATTTTTGAAACTGCTGTGCATCAACTGGAGTGGTTTGTAATTATATATATATATATATATATATATATATATATATATATATATATATATATATATATATATTACGTCCAGACCAGCGCACTTTCAAATGTTGGCAAACAAAGAAACAAATGCTAGGGACGCGATAAAATTAAACAAATGCTAGGGACGCGATAAAATTGTGCGATAAGCAGCCATGATTGTTTGAAATACGCCCTTTCGTACCGTTTTATTGGTCAAAAGTAGTATGACGTAGTAAGAGTGTAATAGTGTCCTTAAAAATGATTTATTAATGAAATAATAATACATCCACTTAGAATAATTAAAAGACATAGGCTATATTAACAATCACTCTTTTAGAGGTAACCTATGCATTTTGAGTTTAAAGTATGAACGTTAGAACATTATCTGCGGTCTTCAAGTCTATAAAGGATGCACAAGTACCACGTATTACGTGATTTGCGATCTGTCTGATGAGGCCGCGGATTATTAACTTTTGAGACCTTGATGACCTAGCTGAACCGATAATATTGCACCAAGCAGTGAATCACGTAGGCTACTCACAGAAATGCTATCCTAAGGACTTCAAAAATCATCCCACAATAAGTCGGTCGGCACAATAAACCTCAGATTGCTATTGAGATCTTCGGGCTCTTCTCAGGAAGGAAAAAAAAAAGACCATGTAACGACAAAATAATAATTCCTCTATTAGTAATATGGAAGCTATCAACTTTTGAACGAGTGATTAACATCTTTCCGTACATTTTATTTGGCAATAATTATAACGACTGCATAAACGCCCTCACAGCTGCGAGGGAGTGTGTTCGTGAGTTGGCAAGTTGTACTGGATTTATTGCGATGCGATTTTACAGTTCTTTTTTCTAGAAACAAATTGAATTTCCCATTAAATCAGGGACCGTCAAGTGACTACACTCTCGTGCGTATGTACAAACCCTCAAGCCCTGACGTACGGCTGCGGGCAAGGGTAGCTGCTTCCACAGTGGCGGAGCTAAGAACTTGTATGTGAACCAAATTTGTGATAAGAATGTAAATTAATTTCAGCTTTTAATTGAAGCACGCTTTCACTGTTAATTGCACTATACTGAAAAACAGTACTCTATACAATGTTGTACAGTTAACTATATACGAAACAAATTTTTGCATGTTTGCACAATAATGAAACAAAACAAAATAATCAATTTTATACAGATTAATATACTGTTTGTCTTCTTCTCATTGCTATACAATTCAATTAACAAAATAAAACAACAGTACAAACGTTGTCATTCAAATACAATTCTCTAATAATAGTACTTTTTCTTAAACATCAGATATCCGCTGCGATTTTTGCAGTTTTCTGTTAGTAAGCAGCTATTTAATTCTCGGAGCTATTGTTTTAGTACCAGCCAATCGCAAACATGCTTTCAATTGTTCATCACTTAGTTGTTTCTGTGACGTGACTTTGTAAACTTCATTAAACAAAACAGTGTTTCGCATACGTAGGTTGTCCCGAACATTTACAACGTTCTTGCAGCAATATTGTACTGTTTACGAAACCTTTCTCGTGGAAAACAAGTATAGAAATGGTTAATACTTTTTGTTTTGGTACTTATCCTTTAGCTCAATATCGCTTTGAAAATCAAGTATTTCTAATTGTAGTTCAGCAGGAATATCCAGGACACTCACTGAAAAAGATATTGCAAATATCTTAAATTGTTGTTCAAGATCTCTAATATCCTCAAATCTACGTTCGAAACTTCGCACAATTGTTGCATTATTCTTATATATTCTTTCATGTCCAAGGCTTCTAACAGGTTTCCCATGTACATCCATAAATAAGGCAGTTTCATTTCTAAGTGCGAGAAAACGTTCCAGAATTTTTCCACTTCACCACCTTACCTCGGTATGGTAGATTAAATCCCCATACTGTTAATACCATCAAGCAGTGCCCTGAAGTCCCTGTGATTGAGTCCTTTAGACCTTATGAAATTAATTGTTCGCATAACAACATCCATTACATTGCTAAGGTTCATGTTTTAGCACATAAATATTCCTGGTGCAAAATGCAGTGCACCGGTGCCCCCAAGCGACCTCGATAGGTTCCACCACTGATAGACTGCAGTGTACAAGTGTACTGCCCGCAGTGGAAGCCATAAGCAGGCCTGTACGCCCTCTCGCGATCTTGACTCGACTTGGCGGAGCCTGCATTAAATGAAAGAAATAACACGAAAGGCAGGTCCACAATAAACCGTGAACGCAAACCAGAACGAGAACGGGAAGCGGAGTACGTGAACGTGAAGATTTTTTATTCACAATAAACCGAGAACGGAAACGGCTATGCATATCGATATACAGGGACATCATTTTATTTTTACTTGCATTTTTATTATACCTGCATTTCTGAATGTACTTCACTCTCACCCCTTCACTAATGTCCTTGGTCCCGTCAGACACACAAACTTACGGTCGCTGTTGCATTCGAAGTCTTCAAGCATTGAAGTAAACACTGCAGTGTATAGTGTGTTTCATAAATATGGTTATGTTTTCTATAGAAGAAAGAACCTATATTAATAATATCGTACTAAAAATTATATTCAAGAAACGATAAATTCAATTTCAGAGACTATCCTTCAAAATGTTTTTAATAATATGCGTACTGAATTGAAGCCTGCATTGTAATGAACGGCAACCATTTTCAGCAACTTGTTTAAAAATTCAGATTAGCTTTTTTTTTAATTGAGGTGGCTAGCAGCAAAGGAATGCTAGTGACATTTGTAATAACATGAGTTAAGTGCATCCAGTGTAAGCTAAAGTATCTAAAATTTTAGTGGCGAAGGGATATTTTAATCGCATCACACATTAAAATTTAAATAAAAATTTCACCGATTTTACGAAAGCTTAAATATTTAAACCCCATTTTCTCAAAAGTAACTTAAGTGCACTTACAGCCCTTTACTTATGACCCCCTCAATTTAAGTGCACTCTCTATATTGTATGTTAACATGAATAATTTATATGCTAAATAAAGTAGACATTACATAACGAACATAGCCGCCTGAAAAGTTCAGTTTTTGAAAAAAAAATGTTACTACTCTACTGTATTTTGATAAATTCTGTAAAAGTGATGATCAAACTGAAAATCGTAATAACGTATTTCCCTACAACATAAATGGATACACTACTTTTCTCTCCTTCTATACCTAGTAAAATGATTTGTTTACATATTGCACTAGTAACATCAAACTCCTGTAATGGAAGGGGGCAACAGTGTTTCCGAGTATAGCCAGGTTAATGTTAAAAATGTTAGTAAAAAGAAAGTGATGTCTCTGTATAATGTTAATAACGATATGTAAAGTCGATATTACGGATCGTGATGTCATTTGTGTATAAATGACCAATGGCGTTCTCTCATGAGTAAAATCCAGCCAATATGAACACAGGTTAACCAACTTCAAAATTTATGGCACGAAATATTTCAGAGTTCAATTCACGTGGTAGTCTGGTCACATATACATGGAGTATAGTACTGAAAATGATTCTACTGAAATTCTTGGTTAGTTACAAGCTATGGACGAAGAAGAAATTATATCGTGACCTCCTTGCTACAAACTATACAACGATCAAGGGGAATTTCTGTTCATTTTATTTGATGTATTTACTCTTTGCAGGTAAGGCTGGTTCACAGTAAACCAGGAGCGGAAGCAATAACGAGAACGAGAACAGAAATATTGTTATTTTTACGACGCTCTATCAACATCTAGGTTATTTAGCGTCTGAATGATATGAAGGTGATAATGCCGGTGAAATGAGTCCGGAGTCCAGCACCGAAAGTTACCCAGCATTTGCTCGTATTGGGTTGAGGGAAAACCCTGGAAAAAACCTCAACCAGATAACTTGCCCCGACCGGGATTCGAACCCGGGCCACCTGGTTTCGCGGCCAGACGCGCTGACCGTTAACAGAAATATTGTTAAAATAAATGTATTTAAATGTGAGCATTCACAATTAACTATTATGAATGCTCACATTTAAATAATAATAATAATAATAATAATAATAATAATAATAATAATAATAATAATAATAATAATAATAATAATCCACGGCGCTACAGCCCGTGAAGGGCCTAGACCGACCAGCCGGCTGCTGGTCTCAAGCCCACATGCCGAAGCAGAGGTGAACGATCATCCAACCAGAATGAAGGTATCGTGTGGTTAGTACGATGATCCCCCCAGCCGTTATAGCTGGCATTCGCAACCGGATTTCGCTACCTATTGTAGGTCCCCAAGTGCATCACGGTGCTGGGTGGGCACCGGTCCCATACACTGGCCGAAATTTCATGAGAAAATTTCTTCCCCCATGAGGACTCGAACCAGCGCGCATTCCGTAACGCCAGTCCTAGGTAGGATGTCTTAGACCACAACGCCACGGCGCGGGACTCACATTTAAATACATTTTAATAGTTTTTCCGTTCTCGTTTCCGTTCCCGGTTTATTGTGAACTAGCCTTTATTGGACACCTTACGTCCTTTACAGTACAGTATATCGCCGATCAAATACCACAAGTAGGTCACAAAGGATAGCTTCTCATAGAAATGTTACAGATGTGTTTTCGTAATGGCGGTACGCAGGTAATATTTTACGAGAATTTCCGCGTCTTTTATTGTCTGGAATGAAAATTATACATAAACTAACAGGGAACAGGGAGGCGACCGCTAGCTAATTCGCAAACAAAACGACTCGCATTGGTGAATGCTAAGAGAAATAATTGCGTGCGAGGCACATTGATCAAAATAATTAACGCACACATTCTCGTGATTAATTACGCGGCAGACATGTTATGACGCAAGCGGAATGGCGGCGCACACAATTCAGAGAAAGAGAGAAAGGAAACCGCTTCATCCGTCTTTGCATATTAAAGAAATGCAACTCCGCAATTAAACAAAATGTAATTTAAAGTAAAAATCACATTACAATAATAGCAATATGCCGCCGGCTTTTATGTGGGATAGCATCCGTGGCATTCAGCCCTCCTCCGCCACCGCGGGACCCTAATAAGCTCGCTTCCATTTCGAATATATGAGTCGCATTAATCAGCGGCCGTGACAAGTGTTTAATTATTGTAACGCCTCCGCGGTAGAAAATCTTTTGCATCCAGATTTCTTGACTCGCCCATACTAATGCGTGACGAGGGAGGAACAAAGAAACGTCTGAATGGGGAAAGGCTTACGTTCACGGAGCGGGGCCCACCGGGTGCCGGAGAGGCTGTTTCCGGACGTCGATGCAGTGTCATAGCCCCGCCAACACGTACAAATTCGCCCCACCGCATGAAGTCAAGCTCAGACCTGGATTGGAATGGAATTTGCGACCTGTTATGATCTACTGCGCTAACCCTCAAGCTAGGCTCAATCACAATCCCACACCGGCTGACTACACCAACAAGGAAAGGGTCTCGGCTCGAACAGGAATTTTTGGTTAAAAATTTGTACAGACGCTGATTTCACAATGGTGATGAAGACCGTAAAAGCATTTATTTGTGTAACTCTCCATTTGGTTGGTATTGGTCAATACACTTCTTTAAAAATGTACACGAAGATTCTCTATAAAATGCATGAAATAGCATGGAGCAAAGCAATACACAGAAGCAACACCTGAACAATCTTCTGAACCACACTCCAGTGCTCAAAAATCATTTGCTACCTGAATTACATTTTTGGAGTCCGAGACCTTTTCACAATTCACGTAACCAGCTGACTGCCAGGAACACTGAAGCATAGGGGGGTATACTGGAGCAGACGACTGGTTATGAATAACAGAGTACATTTTCATTATAAACACTCGATTTCCCAAGTTAAGTTCTGTATTTTCAGCGAGAGTCCATATGTAATCTGCTATCCTCTGAGCATATATTTTGTATTGTCTAAGGAAATAGATATTCAGAGGCTGGATACATTCAGTTTTTTTTAAGTGGAATGATCATACATTCCATGTCCTAGCCTTGGAATGACTCATTTATCAATGTTGCGTCCTTGTAAGCATTCAATGACTCACACAGCAATGTACACTTTTGATTAGCTGCAATATTTTCAGACAGAACGTTGGAGAAAAATGTACTTAAATGGGCTTTAGACATTTTACCACTCGCACTATACTGTTTTCGCTGTAAGAAAAATCCTAATGTAAACATAAGCACGATGCTGTCATATCCATGATTGGCTCCCAGTCGAAACACTCACATTACGCAGGAGAATATAGTTCGTATTTGGAAACCATAATCTTATATTATGTGAAAATAAAAAAATTGAATTCTAGTTGTTAAATACGATGAAACATATAACCTCGCTCATATGTAAAACGCTATGTAAAAGAAACGCTACTTTTATATTTTGTTATGCGCTATGAACGCGGATGAATACCAACAGTAATACCGAGGTAGTCTGTTCCTGTAACAAGCTGGCATCACTTGAGCTCGCAGTTGTTCATGTAAGCACGTGGTACTGAAGTATGGCTTCTGCATCCTCGGTGTGTGTGGTTATTAATCATAAGTGTGGAAACCCTCTCAAAAGCGGACAAAAACAAAATAGTCTTAAGTGTGTATATTAAGTTAAGTGAGTTTTAATTACAGTAATTATAAAAGTAAATGTTTCCTAAGCAAATGAATGCATAGTAGTGAGGTTAGGTCTACTTGACGAGTAACGGGAAATGTTTAACATGAAACAGAATGTACAACAGTAGGCGGCAACATGTACTGAGAATCTATGGCGCCAAACAGTGGCCAATGAAGCCTCACTTCAGTCACGTGCTATTGTTTATATTAGGATTTTTCTTACAGCGAAAAGATTATAGCTTCTAAGCTAGGCTAAGCTTACGGGTAAGGTGTCCCATCCCCTTAACTTGTGCAGTGCTCTCCCCACCCTTCAACTTGTACAGTGCTCTAACAGACAAACCACGCATTACACAAACGAATGCTTTTGGGAGCTTTACAGAGATGTAAAGATGGGCCTGTAAACAAATTTTGGATACAAAATTCCTGTTCGAGCCGAAATCTTACCCTTGTAAGTTTCGCTGCGTACCTAGATTTCGTGCAGACAATCCTCTCGTCTCTAGGCCAGCCCCATTCGTGCGTCGCCATCCGACGATCGGGGAATGCCATGGAATGGCGACGGAATAACGCAGATGCTTAATATGGGAGAAAGCGGGAGAACCCCGAGAAAAACCCAACTGCGATCTTGTCCGCCACAAGTGTTACTATGGATTTTTCAACAGTAATCTCACTAGAGGTTTTGATTTATCTAGAGAAAATCAAAACTCGAGTGGGATTTAATTGACTATTACACCATTAGAAGAAAGTATGTAAAGATTAGAAAAAATGAAGTACTCTAATACAATAAAATATTAATTTACTTACTGAAATTACATTTCACTAAGGTTAGCTTCACCAAAACGTTTCAAGGGAGCCAACATTTTCAGTTGATTCTCTATGCTGTAAACAAATGATGCTCGCAAAACATGTTTTAAGGTAAGTGTTCACTACATCGTATCGCAATCATCGGACGAATCCCACGGATTGGAAAAAGACAATCTTTGGTGTAATTGTTATGTAACCGCATTCACTACATCGTATCGCAAGCATCGCCTCTCGCCAAATCCGTCCACGTTTCTGGAATGAGCAACTTTTCCGATGCGTGCGATCATGGCCTCCTTTAATAAATCAATTTTAATTGGTCAACTGTTACTATTATGTTGTGCCATGTTCAGTGTCGCGGCAAAATGACAGACGGAAAACTTATTTCGCTTGTAGAAAATTGCGAAGAATTATATAATTTGAGGCGTTCCCATTACAGTAATCAAATCATTTCTTACATATATATTATGTAACCAATATTTCTTTCGTTTCTTCCTCTTCAATTGAGACGCATGAAGCAATTACAAATTCTTATTCGCTAACGGTCATAATTAATAGACCTAACCTCAACTCCTATGTTTTCAGCAATGTCAATATCGTACAACGTCATGTTTTAAACAGCTGGTAGGGGAATCCGATGAGGCGATGAGGTGGAGCCGTTACAGTGAACGCACTGCACTTAAAATATCCGTTGCGTGCGATTCGTACGAGGAGTGCGATACGATGTAGTGAACGCTTACCTTTATAGTGCCGTAAAGAATTTGCAATTTCAAATGTTGGCAAGCAAACAAACAAACAAATGGTAGGGAGGCAATGAAAACAGAAGAAAGTATATAAAGAATAGAAGAAATAAAGTACTCTAATACAATAAAATAGATATTAACCGACTTACTAAAATTCTATTTCATTAATGTTACCTTCACCAAAATGTTTGAACGGAGCCGCCATTTTCAGTCGGCTATCTATGCAGGAAATAAATGACGAGCGTAAAGGATGTTTTATAGTACCGTAAACAATTTGCAGTTTGAAATGTTGGCAAACAAAGAAACAAATGCTAGGGTAGTGATAAAAAACAAATGCTAGGGAAGTGACAAAATTAAAGAAATGCTAGGCAAGCGATAAAATTGTGCGTTAAGCAGCCATGATTGTTTCAAAGACATCCTTTCTTACCGTTTTATTGGTCAAAAGTAGTACGACGTAGTAAAAGTCAATGAAAAATCCCAGACTTGACCAGGACTCGAACCAGGGCCGTCTGCGTGACAGGCTGGAGGTTTAACTCTCTCAGATCATGAAGTTCGTCAGTTTGCTGCTTTGGGGCCGCAGTGTTGCTAGCTATGTTCCAATGTGATTTGTGGCAAAAAAAAACTGATCATATAAGTTCTTTTATTGCAGAGGAGTTCCCGAAGGCTTGCATCTCGTCTGAGGATTCTTATGCTTAACTCCTTTAATAGGGATGGTCGTTTTAAGGGAATGTTCAAGACTGAAGCAAACAAAAGTGGCATTTTTTTTGAATTCAAATAAATTTGCCCTTTTTGCCTGAATCAGAATATATAGTATGGGCAGTATAGTTCATTAAAAGTATTATTTACGGTCTTGAAACATGTTACACTACATAGCACCAATAATGACAAAATCGACATTTATCCCTCTTTTCTCAAAACTATCGTTTACATTATTCAATGTTTCTTTTCTCAGAAACTACAAGTCCAATTTGATTCAAATTTTGCATATATACTTATTATACTCTATCACACCAAGCAACGAACACCCACACTGACATGTTTTAAAATTTTGTTCATACTGAATGTTAAATATTCTGAAAACGTATTTGTTTTGGATTGTTAATGTTCGATATTACACATAATTTATATATATATATATATATATATATATATATATATATATATATATAGAGAGAGAGAGAGAGAGAGAGAGAGAGAGAGAGAGGCCGCCGAGTTAGCTCCGTGGTAGCGCGTCTGCCTCCAGACTAGCCGGTCCGGGTTCGAGTCCCAGCGGGATCAGAAATGTTCTTGAAAAATTTCTACCTCGAGACCAGGAGAGATGGCGGTGCACAACTTCTAATCACTATATTGTGCACCAATATGCCTGGGTTAAATCCCAAATCTCTCCAAATCTCAATATATGGAGAGAAGGCATATGTCACTGTTGATAGTGATTCGTCCGTCGGACGGGGACGTTAAGCCTGGCGGCCCCCTTGGTGCTATTCGACAGGAGTAGGCTATGTGTCGGCACCGGGTTTCCCCTTCTCGCTTCCTCACCTTCACCATCATGCTCACCCATTCTCTACAATACACTTACACATACACTAACCTAGTACACGATATAACTCTTCACAGATACACATCATGCATAACGTGGCCCGCCGCAGTGGTGTGCAACTTGAAAATGAGTCACAGTCCTGCCATCTATCCGTATGTGGAACCCGAATTACGCTAAGTAAAGTGGTTAGACTTTAGACACACACATTTTTATATGATGGTAATGAAAATATGATATTCTGTACTCCTCATATTATAGCATATGGCTCCTAACATGTCTGAAAATATTTACACTTCGGCCCAGAATAGTCTTTGAGATAAGATATATTAAACTCGACGTTTTGAGTTACCGAAAAGGACGTAGTTTCAAAACTCATCAATATAAGAAAACAATTCACCAAATTTCAATGGCACATTTGACACATACAAGACACTTATACAGACTTTTGGAAAATTCGGTCATTATTGTCTGAGATAAAAAAAAATTAAATGATAACCTCTCAGTTTAGGTCACTTCAATCTTCAACTCTCCTTATGACCATAGCATCGCATTCCTGTTAGTATCGTAGATCACTGTTTGCTGGCATCTATCGATTCAGCTACACACCACACAGTTACGACGGAGTCCCATACGACAGTCCATCCATCACCCTACGACTTCTGCAGCGTCCTCAGATCGATAACCACATACAAGGATGCACACGTCATTAAAATACATTGTACACTGACATAAAAATGTTACGTTATATACCTACTATAATTCAGGAATTCTTTCAGAAAATAAAACAATGATCAGTAAATATTTGTTTCACTTTCACTTTGATACATTTCTTAACTTATGACTTTCAGCAGTGAATAGATAGATGTACATTTCGTGTGCTATAATTATGAAAATCTGAATTCTTTCTGCATTTATTCTCATTCTGTTTAAATGTTATGTCTTATTTAACGACGCTCGCAACTGCAGAGGTTATATCAGCTTCGCCGGATGTGCAGGAATTTTATCCCGCAGGAGTTTTTTACATGCCAGTAAATCTACTGATATGAGCCTGTCGCATTTAAGCACACTTAAATGTCAACGACATGGTCCGGGATCGAACCCGCAACCTTGGGCATAGAAGGTCAGCGCTATACCAACTCGCCAACCAGGTCGACCATTCTGTTTAAGGAAATTAAACATTTATAAAACTGGATGAAAATGTTAAAATTTTGGGGGTAATATGAATATGATACTACCACAGCGAGTTTTACCTTGCAAACTTTCAACGAGTATTTGTGATTGGTAATGTACACTACTCTTCAAAAGTTTTAGTTTGGAATTCAAAACCTAGAGTATTGTTTTGTGTAAATATCAGAAGAGTGTAATGCAAATATAACACATATTACTTTACATATTGCACTTAAAGTAGGGGAGGTTTTAAATGGGAGGGGTCTAATGAGGGAGTAAATACGGTAATAATAATTTGTCATAATGGATATCTGTAATATCGATCGGACTGTGTAACATGAGATGTAGTTCCGAATTTTGCCGCCACTGGCAATAAAATTCACTTATAATTTCAACAGTATCTTGATCGTATACCTTGAGTTGGAGGACTTATATTTGTCCATGGTCCTATCTATACCTTCAGTTCATTCACTCTGTTTGTTGTATCAGATTTTAAATAATTCCACACCTATTTACCTAGTTCCTCGCTTCACACTTTTAGCATCCCACCACAACCGTGATACACGTTCGCAGCATAACCATGTTCTATCAATTCCACTCCATCAAACATCTCTCTACTCTGCTTCCTTCACAATACACACAGCTCGTTCCTGGAATTCCTTGTCACAGGAAATCAGGAGCAGTCGGAGTCTAAAATCTTTTAAGTACACTCTACTTAGAAATGTCTTTAATGAACAGAACTAGACTCTTGCGGAAGTTTCTAAATAGTCTTAAATTACCAAGTTGTTATTTTTTTCTCCTCTCTCTTTTTCTTTTTTTTTTCTCTTTTTTATTATTATCTTTATATATTACTTAATCATTTGTGTTTGTGTGCCATTTAGTAGGACTTTGCTAATCAACATTTTATGTCTTGTCACCCATATATATTCTCCAATTAGTATATTAACTGAATAATATATCTCAAGTAAATTAATCGTCCAATTTGTCTCGGGCATTTTAGATCTTATAAATTGTGTCTTTGTGTGTGTGTGTGTGTGTATTCCCCTTATGTTATGTAACTGATTTTGATTATGTGTAATTTTCTACTTTATTTTATATACATACTAGGTTCAAAAAGTTCCCGGAATTTGCTAGCATCATAGAAACAACGTACCTTAAACACTATTCTACAGCATTCCCTTCAAAATAGTTGCCTTCCGCAACAACACACTTTTGCCAACGCGTGTAGAGTTCCTGGAAGCAGGCCTGGAAGCCATTTTGTGAAACCCGTCTTAGTGCTCTCGTCGCGTTTGCGATAACCTCTTCAGCATTGAATCTCCGTCCTTTCAGATGACTTTTCAGACGGGGAAACAGAAAGTAATCAGGTGGTGAGAGATCAGGAGAGTATGGTGGGTGATCCAAAGCAGTTATGTTGTGCCTGGCAAGAAAATTCTTTACAATAATTGCGCGATGAGCAGGTGCATTGTCATGCATAAGGAACCAGTTGTTTTCTACCCACTTTTCTGGACGTTTCCTTCTCACTGCGTCCCAGAGGCGAAGGAGGGTTTCTACGTACAATTCTTTCGTTACAGTACGACCTTCTGGAATGAACTCATGGTGCATGAGACCCTGAGAGTCGAAGAAAACTTCCAAAATAACTTTGCTTTAAGTGTGCTTAAATGCGACAGGCTCATGTCAGTAGATTTACTGGCATATGAAAGAACTCCTGCGTGACAAAATTCCGGCACATCCGGCGATGCTGATATAACCTCTGCAGTTGCGAGCGTCGTTAAATAAAACATAACATTTAAAATAACTTTGCCTTTGGAAGTGTCCCTAGGAAATTTTTGCTTCCGAGGAGATGTTTTCGATTTCCACTAAGATGACTGTCGTTTAGGGACTGGGTCGTACAAGTAGCACCAGTTTCATTTTGTTTAAGAAATCACCATCTTCATCAGCCATACTGATCATGTCCCCAGCAAAACACAGAACTTGATGTTTGTACTTTGCTCTGTGGACATAATTACAAAATGCGACGAACAAACAAAACACTATGATAAACAAATGCCTACAACTCAAAACCAATAATTGCCATTATCAACAAACTTTAAGGAAATGACATCATGAATGTTACCAACAAAACAAATGTATAATATCCCTTGTTATATATTAATACGAAAAATGGTAGTAAAATTCCGGGAACTTTTTGAACCTATGTAACTGATCTTGTCTATTGTAATTTCCTACTATATTTTATGTAATTCCTAAGTTATTCTCTTTTGTGTTGCCTTGTAATCAAATTTTATATCTCATGTATTTGTATTACTGAAACCTGGTTGAGTGGAAGAGAAGGCCTCATGGCCTTAACTCTGCCAGGCAAAATAAACGTACTACTACTACTACTACTACTACTACTACTACTACTACTACTACTACTACTACGTTCCTGACTGTGAGATGGCTATTCGATCTGCAAGCTACGTTTTATCCAAGTCTTCCAGTTTTCCTAACATTTCTTCTTATCAGGATCTCCAGGACTCGGAACAGTCGCTGTCGTAAAATGAAGAATTAAGTAGATAGCGCTGAGGAGAAGAATTGAATTTTGATGCCCTCGCTCGGACAGGAGCTCGGTGCGGCTCCGGAGCCGCTAAACGGCGAGAGCCGGGTCTTACATTGGAGCGGAAGTCATTCTAGATTCCCCCATTTCATTGGAAATTCAAATTATGTAAATGTTGGTAACATTTTGCTTTGCAAGGGGCCGTGTTGATGGTGTGTGGCGTCGTCAAGACAGTCTCGGTATCATCTCACAAAGAATTCAATGTCTCTGTCTTTCTGTTCCTAACATCTGTCCCTTCGAGGCTCATTTACACTGTCGCCTTCAGCGCGGCCAGGTTAAGCGTACAAGCATGGGTGTTCCCGGTAATGAAAGTTTCATTCCACGCCGTTTATCATTCGATCGGCTGATTACCCTGAATGCTCAAACTACCACTAATAATAATAATAATAATAATAATAATAATAATAATAATAATAATAATAATAATAATAATAATACAGGGTGATTCATACCACCTGTAACAGTCATTTCTTTCGAAAATTAGCGCGTGAAAATTTTCGTGACAAAAATATTTATAACTAAACCACATGTGAACTTTCACTTCAGCTTGATTTCATCAATCAGCCTTAAGAGGAAGTAGGGTCAGTTGCGTATCACTTTAAAATTTCAAATGGGAGTCTGGGTCAAATAGGGTACCATTTCATAGAGCTCTTCAAAACGAATAAGTTTCATACGAAACGTTTTTATTAATTCCTACTCTTTCGAGAAAAAGTACGAAAAGACAATGGGTAATTCGGACCAATCGTAAGTCATTTATTTCGAAAATTAGCGCGTGAAAATTTTCGTGACAAAAATATTTATAACTAAACCACATGTGAACTTTCACTTCAGCTTGATTTCATCAATCAGCCTTAAGAGGAAGTAGGGTCAGTTGCGTATCACTTTAAAATTTCAAATGGGAGTCTGGGTCAAATAAGGTACCATTTGATAGAGCTCTTCAAAACGAATAAGTTTCATACGAAACGTTTTTATTAATTCCTACTCTTTCGAGAAAACGTACGAAAAGACAATGGGTAATTCGGACCAATCGTAAGTCATTTCTTTCGAAAATTAGCGCGTGAAAATTTTCGTGACAAAAATATTTATAACTAAACCACATGTGAACTTTCACTTCAGCTTGATTTCATCAATCAGCTCTAACAGGAAGTAGGATCAGTGGTGTATCACTTTGAAATTTCAAATGGGAGTCTGGGTCAAATAAGGTACCATTTGATAGGCCTCTTCAAAACGAATAAGTTTCATACGAAACGTTTTTATTAATTCCTACTCTTTCGAGAAAACGTACGAAAAGACAATGGGTAATTCGGACCAATCGTAAGTCATTTATTTCGAAAATTAGCGCGTGAAAATTTTCGTGACATAAATATTTATAACTAAACTACTTGTGAACTTTCACTTCAGCTTGATTTCATCAATCAGCCTTAAGAGGAAGTAGGGTCAGTTGCGTATCACTTTAAAATTTCAAATGGGAGTCTGGTCAAATAGGGTACCATTTGATAGAGCTCTTCAAAACGAATAAGTTTCATACGAAACGTTTTTATTAATTCCTACTCTTTCGAGAAAACGTACGAAAAGACAATGGGTAATTCGGACCAATCGTAAGTCATTTCTTTCGAAAATTAGCGCGTGAAAATTTTCGTGACAAAAATATTTATAACTAAACCACATGTGAACTTTCACTTCAGCTTGATTTCATCAATCAGCTCTAACAGGAAGTAGGATCAGTGGTGTATCACTTTGAAATTTCAAACGGGAGTCTGGGTCAAATAAGTTACCATTTGATAGAGCTCTTCAAAACGAATAAGTTTCATACGAAACGTTTTTATTAATTCCTACTCTTTCGAGAAAACGTACGAAAAGACAATGGGTAATTCGGACCAACCGTAAGTCATTTATTTCGAAAATTAGCGCGTGAAAATTTTCGTGACAAAAATATTTATAACTAAACCACATGTGAACTTTCACTTCAGCTTGATTTCATCAATCAGCCTTAAGAGGAAGTAGGGTCAGTTGCGTATCACTTTAAAATTTCAAATGGGAGTCTGGTCAAATAGGGTACCATTTGATAGAGCTCTTCAAAACGAATAAGTTTCATACGAAACGTTTTTATTAATTCCTACTCTTTCGAGAAAACGTACGAAAAGACAATGGGCAATTCGGACCAATCGTAAGTCATTTCTTTCGAAAATTAGCGCGTGAAAATTTTCGTGACAAAAATATTTATAACTAAACCACATGTGAACTTTCACTTCAGCTTGATTTCATCAATCAGCCTTAAGAGGAAGTAGGGTCAGTTGCGTATCACTTTAAAATTTCAAATGGGAGTCTGGTCAAATAGGGTACCATTTGATAGAGCTCTTCAAAACGAATAAGTTTCATACGAAACGTTTTTATTAATTCCTACTCTTTCGAGAAAACGTACGAAAAGACAATGGGTAATTCGGACCAATCGTAAGTCATTTATTTCGAAAATTAGCGCGTGAAAATTTTCGTGACAAAAATATTTGTAACTAAACCACATGTGAACTTTCACTTCAGCTTGATTTCATCAATCAGCCTTAAGAGGAAGTAGGGTCAGTTGCGTATCACTTTAAAATTTCAAATGGGAGTCTGGTCCTATAGAGTACCATTTGATAGAGCTCTTCAAAGCGAATAAGTTTCATACGAAACGTTTTTATTAATTCCTACTCTTTCGAGAAAACGTACGAAAAGACAATGGGTAATTCGGACCAATCGTAAGTCATTTCTTTCGAAAATTTGCACGTGAAAATTTTCGTGACAAAAATATTTATAACTAAACCACATGTGAACTTTCACTTCAGCTTGATTTCATCAATCAGCCTTAAGAGGAAGTAGGGTCAGTTGCGTATCACTTTAAAATTTCAAATGGGAGTCTGGTCAAATAGGGTACCATTTGATAGAGCTCTTCAAAACGAATAAGTTTCATACGAAACGTTTTTATTAATTCCTACTCTTTCGAGAAAACGTACGAAAAGACAATGGGTAATTCGGACCAATCGTAAGTCATTTCTTTCGAAAATTAGCGCGTGAAAATTTTCGTGACAAAAATATTTATAACTAAACCACATGTGAACTTTCACTTCAGCTTGATTTCATCAATCAGCCTTAAGAGGAAGTAGGGTCAGTTGCGTATCACTTTAAATTTTCAAATGGGAGTCTGGTCAAATAGGGTACCATTTGATAGAGCTCTTCAAAACGAATAAGTTTCATACGAAACGTTTTTATTAATTCCTACTCTTTCGAGAAAACGTACGAAAAGACAATGGGTAATTCGGACCAATCGTAAGTCATTTCTTTCGAAAATTAGCGCGTGAAAATTTTCGTGACAAAAATATTTACAACTAAACCACATGTGAACTTTCACTTCAGCTTGATTTCATCAATCAGCCTTAAGAGGAAGTAGGGTCAGTTGCGTATCACTTTAAAATTTCAAATGGGAGTCTGGTCAAATAGGGTACCATTTGATAGAGCTCTTCAAAACGAATAAGTTTCATACGAAACATTTTTATTATTAATTCCTACTCTTTCGAGAAAACGTACGAAAAGACAATGGGTAATTCGGACCAATCGTAAGTCATTTCTTTCGAAAATTAGCGCGTGAAAATTTTCGTGACAAAAATATTTATAACTAAACCACATGTGAACTTTCACTTCAGCTTGATTTCATCAATCAGCTCTAACAGGAAGTAGGATCAGTGGTGTATCACTTTGAAATTTCAAATGGGAGTCTGGGTCAAATAAGGTACCATTTGATAGGCCTCTTCAAAACGAATAAGTTTCATACGAAACGTTTTTATTAATTCCTACTCTTTCGAGAAAACGTACGAAAAGACAATGGGTAATTCGGACCAATCGTAAGTCATTTATTTCGAAAATTAGCGCGTGAAAATTTTCGTGACATAAATATTTATAACTAAACTACTTGTGAACTTTCACTTCAGCTTGATTTCATCAATCAGCCTTAAGAGGAAGTAGGGTCAGTTGCGTATCACTTTAAAATTTCAAATGGGAGTCTGGTCAAATAGGGTACCATTTGATAGAGCTCTTCAAAACGAATAAGTTTCATACGAAACGTTTTTATTAATTCCTACTCTTTCGAGAAAACGTACGAAAAGACAATGGGTAATTCGGACCAATCGTAAGTCATTTCTTTCGAAAATTAGCGCGTGAAAATTTTCGTGACAAAAATATTTATAACTAAACCACATGTGAACTTTCACTTCAGCTTGATTTCATCAATCAGCTCTAACAGGAAGTAGGATCAGTGGTGTATCACTTTGAAATTTCAAACGGGAGTCTGGGTCAAATAAGTTACCATTTGATAGAGCTCTTCAAAACGAATAAGTTTCATACGAAACGTTTTTATTAATTCCTACTCTTTCGAGAAAACGTACGAAAAGACAATGGGTAATTCGGACCAATCGTAAGTCATTTATTTCGAAAATTAGCGCGTGAAAATTTTCGTGACAAAAATATTTATAACTAAACCACATGTGAACTTTCACTTCAGCTTGATTTCATCAATCAGCCTTAAGAGGAAGTAGGGTCAGTTGCGTATCACTTTAAAATTTCAAATGGGAGTCTGGTCAAATAGGGTACCATTTGATAGAGCTCTTCAAAACGAATAAGTTTCATACGAAACGTTTTTATTAATTCCTACTCTTTCGAGAAAACGTACGAAAAGACAATGGGCAATTCGGACCAATCGTAAGTCATTTCTTTCGAAAATTAGCGCGTGAAAATTTTCGTGACAAAAATATTTATAACTAAACCACATGTGAACTTTCACTTCAGCTTGATTTCATCAATCAGCCTTAAGAGGAAGTAGGGTCAGTTGCGTATCACTTTAAAATTTCAAATGGGAGTCTGGTCAAATAGGGTACCATTTGATAGAGCTCTTCAAAACGAATAAGTTTCATACGAAACGTTTTTATTAATTCCTACTCTTTCGAGAAAACGTACGAAAAGACAATGGGTAATTCGGACCAATCGTAAGTCATTTATTTCGAAAATTAGCGCGTGAAAATTTTCGTGACAAAAATATTTGTAACTAAACCACATGTGAACTTTCACTTCAGCTTGATTTCATCAATCAGCCTTAAGAGGAAGTAGGGTCAGTTGCGTATCACTTTAAAATTTCAAATGGGAGTCTGGTCCTATAGAGTACCATTTGATAGAGCTCTTCAAAGCGAATAAGTTTCATACGAAACGTTTTTATTAATTCCTACTCTTTCGAGAAAACGTACGAAAAGACAATGGGTAATTCGGACCAATCGTAAGTCATTTCTTTCGAAAATTTGCACGTGAAAATTTTCGTGACAAAAATATTTATAACTAAACCACATGTGAACTTTCACTTCAGCTTGATTTCATCAATCAGCCTTAAGAGGAAGTAGGGTCAGTTGCGTATCACTTTAAAATTTCAAATGGGAGTCTGGTCAAATAGGGTACCATTTGATAGAGCTCTTCAAAACGAATAAGTTTCATACGAAACGTTTTTATTAATTCCTACTCTTTCGAGAAAACGTACGAAAAGACAATGGGTAATTCGGACCAATCGTAAGTCATTTCTTTCGAAAATTAGCGCGTGAAAATTTTCGTGACAAAAATATTTATAACTAAACCACATGTGAACTTTCACTTCAGCTTGATTTCATCAATCAGCCTTAAGAGGAAGTAGGGTCAGTTGCGTATCACTTTAAATTTTCAAATGGGAGTCTGGTCAAATAGGGTACCATTTGATAGAGCTCTTCAAAACGAATAAGTTTCATACGAAACGTTTTTATTAATTCCTACTCTTTCGAGAAAACGTACGAAAAGACAATGGGTAATTCGGACCAATCGTAAGTCATTTCTTTCGAAAATTAGCGCGTGAAAATTTTCGTGACAAAAATATTTACAACTAAACCACATGTGAACTTTCACTTCAGCTTGATTTCATCAATCAGCCTTAAGAGGAAGTAGGGTCAGTTGCGTATCACTTTAAAATTTCAAATGGGAGTCTGGTCAAATAGGGTACCATTTGATAGAGCTCTTCAAAACGAATAAGTTTCATACGAAACATTTTTATTATTAATTCCTACTCTTTCGAGAAAACGTACGAAAAGACAATGGGTAATTCGGACCAATCGTAAGTCATTTATTTCGAAAATTAGCGCGTGAAAATTTTCGTGACAAAAATATTTATAACTAAACCACATGTGAACTTTCACTTCAGCTTGATTTCATCAATCAGCCTTAAGAGGAAGTAGGGTCAGTTGCGTATCACTTTAAATTTTCAAATGGGAGTCTGGTCAAATAAGGTACCATTTGATAGAGCTCTTCAAAACGAATAAGTTTCATACGAAACGTTTTTATTAATTCCTACTCTTTCGAGAAAACGTACGAAAAGACAATGGGTAATTCGGACCAATCGTAAGTCATTTCTTTCGAAAATTAGCGCGTGAAAATTTTCGTGACAAAAATATTTACAACTAAACCACATGTGAACTTTCACTTCAGCTTGATTTCATCAATCAGCCTTAAGAGGAAGTAGGGTCAGTTGCGTATCACTTTAAAATTTCAAATGGGAGTCTGGTCAAATAGGGTACCATTTGATAGAGCTCTTCAAAACGAATAAGTTTCATACGAAACGTTTTTATTAATTCCTACTCTTTCGAGAAAACGTACGAAAAGACAATGGGTAATTCGGACCAATCGTAAGTCATTTATTTCGAAAATTAGCGCGTGAAAATTTTCGTGACAAAAATATTTATAACTAAACCATATGTGACCTTTCACTTCAGCTTGAATTCATCAATCAGCCTTAAGAGGAAGTAGGGTCAGTTGCGTATCACTTTAAAATTTCAAATGGGAGTCTGGTCAAATAGGGTACCATTTGATAGAGCTCTTCGAAACAAACAACTTTCATAGGAAACGTTTTAATCTATTCCTACTCTTTCAATGAGAAAACGTACAAAAAGACAATGTCATCAATAGGCTATTGAGAAATGTTACAAGACGAAAATGTAAACAAGACCATTATTAATGTTGACATGTTGCTGAAAGGCTTAACAATTCCATTAATTTTTAATAAATTTTCAAACTATCTGCCGTTCTGAGCAGCGCACACCTGTACACTTCTTCTAACACTGCCAGTGACTCCTAATACATACTTCGGTGCGATCAAGTGACTGGCAGAGTAGGAATTAATGAAAACGTTTCCTATGAAAGTTGTTTGTTTTGGAAAGCCCTATCAAATGGTACCCTGTTTGATCCGACTCTCATTTCAAATTTTAGAGTGATACGCCACTGACCTACTTCCTGTTAGAGCTGATTGATGAAGTCAAGCACAACTGAAGGGTCGCATGTGGTTTAGTTATAAATGTTTTTGTCTCGAAAATGTTCATGCACTAGTTTCCGAAATAAATCACTGTTACGGGAGGTCTGAATCTCCCTGAATATAATATAATATAATATAATATAATATAATATAATATAATATAATATAATATAATATAATATAATATAATATAATATAATATAATATGATATAATATAATATAATATAATATAATATAAAGTAATATAATATAAAGTAATATAATATAATGTAATATAATATAAAATAATATAATATAATATGATATAATATAATGTAATATAATATAACGTAATGTAATGTAATGTAATGTAATATAATATAATGTAATGTAATGTAATGTAATATAATATAATGTAATATAATATAATGCAATATAATATAATATAATATAATATAATATAATATAATATAATATAATATAATATAATATAATATAATGTAATGTAATGTAATATAATAAAATATAATGTAATATAATGCAATATAATATAATATAATGCAAAGTAACGTAATGTAATGTAATATAATATAATATAATGTAATGTAATGTAATATAATATAATGTAATATAATATAATATAATGTAATAATAATATAATATAATGTAATGTAATGTAATGTAATATAATGTAATATAATATAATATAATGTAATGTAATGTAATATAATATAATATAATGTAATGTAATGTAATATAATATAATACAACAATAATAATAAACAATAATAATAATATTATTATTATCATCATCATCATCATCATCATTGTTGTTTAGTCAACTGTCCGGGCAGGTCTTAACCTCACAAGTGATACCAAGACGGCACCACTTATGAGGCAACTAGGCCAAGAGATAATGAGGTAGGGTGGCAAGTTCCTTTCCCTCTCCATTGCATACTTAGCCTACTATAGTCCGGGTCAGCTTACTTCATATCCTAAGGGTGAAATCTAACCATTTTTCCCCCAATGATTGTGGTGATTTTCTAGTTTGCAGTTTGAATTTTCTTTTGCCAACTTCGTTTCGAATTTCGATACTGACAAATACTACAAATGGTAGTGATTTTGTAACTGGTATGTTGGTAGTCGAGACAAATTTTGTCGGTACTGGAGTTCCATGAAATTAAAATTGTAGGCTACTAGATATATGAGCCGGTTATTGGAAGCTAGTGAAATTTTAACATACTAATAATTAATTAATATCAAAATTAATATTAATACATAATAGTTATTTTATGCGTTGCGTTGTGGTTATAATTCAAGACTAAAGTTTTCGGAGTTAGTACTAATAATTTCATGTAAAAAGGTAAAGGTATCCCCGTAACATGCCATGAAGGCATTTGGGGGGCATGGAGGTAGAGCCCCATGCTTTCCATGACCTCGGCACTAGAATGAGGTGGTGTGGTCGGCACCACGCTCTGACCGCCTTTTACCCCCGGGAAAGACCCGGTACTCAGTTTTATAGGAGGCTGAGTGAACCTCGGGGCCGTTCTGAAAGTTTGGCAACGAGAAAAAATCCTGTTACCACCTGGGATCGAACCCCGGACCTTCCAGTCCGTAGCCAGCTGCTCTACCAACTGAGCTGTGGTCAAACAAAATACATTTTTAGGTTAGGTCTCGTGAATCAATTCGTTAGTCAAACCAATGAATTTCATATTGCCAGACAAAATAACTGACATGTTGATCTCTTTCTCGTTAGCTTGCCTATAAAAATATGTTACAAATTATTGAATTATTTAGAATAACCTTCCAACATAAAGGTAAAGTACGGTAAGTAAATAAGTCATTCAGTACGTAGGATTGTGTGATATCTGATAACAGTTGGCAACACTGACAAGACGGCAATATTTGCTGTTTAGGAACTGTTCTTACGTGGCCCTTACTATAGCTACATATTACTCTAGTCAGATTATTATTATTATTATTATTATTATTATTATTATTATTATTATTATTATTACTATTATTATTATTATTCAGATACAAATCAGAACACTAAGGTTACTAACTGATAACTTATAATAAACAATTATATCACATGCATGTACATATGTAAGTATATTACATACAGAAACATACGTATATATTACATAAAAGCAGACGTATTACATAAAATTATATACACAACACATGAAAAAAGAAACCAGACATAATATATACAAACAAGTACATATTTAATAATAATAATAATAATAATAATAATAATAATAATAATAATGATGATGATAATAAAGAACATTACACAGAAATTAAACACGACACACAAAAACAAACATATTACCGTACATAGACAATACACACGTGACAGAAAAAAATACATATTACAAATAATTACACACATATGACATAAAAACATATTTCATAGAAATTACATACATATTACTCAACTATATATTGCCCTCCAACCACGAGAAAGTCTCCAGGGAATGAGACGGAGCGGGGTGATGCTGTGAATGAACGTTGATATCATGTCATAGGGTCACACACGTGGGTACTTGTATCTCTATTGGCAATCTCTCAAAGCACAAACAATAACACTGATAGACACATTTTTATACTACCCTAGTTACAAAATTAGATTACGGTTAATTTCCTGGTCTTTCAATCCCTCCATATAGGAAATAACATATGCAGGAGAGCGCATGATTTTTAAACTGACGTTATAACTCTAATATTGTCTATCTACTTCGCTCCAATAGATGACGCAATAGTAAGCACATTCCTTTCACGGTTTATCTCCTGGTTGGAGAACAGTAGTAGATATTACATTACAAATGCATATATTAAATATAGGTACACACAAATTGCACAGAAATGCCTGTTATTGCATATTAGTACATTATGCAACGAGCCTATAATGGTAGTAATTAAGAAGCGAGTATGTTTGGTTATGAAACGAGCGCAAGCGAGCTTCATAATTTTCATACGAGCGTCTTAATTACCATTATAGGCAAGTTTCATACGACTTTTTATGCTCGACCATATTTCTAACTTGAAATTATTCAGAAGTATTCATGTTATGGTTATGTAAGTGAGGAGTGGAACTGACCTGAATTGTGAGCTGTGCGCAGACGCGAAAGTATTGATTTTTTTTCAGAAACACGAATGTCATTGACCTTGATATAATCTAGAGAATAACATGAAGATTAGGCTTGATATAACCTGGAAATTGATTTAGAATTGAAAAACGAGATGACAAATTGAATTTATTTGAATAGTATTTACAATTAACGCTAATTATTATAGTAACAGAACATAACCTTCTGCGACAATATTGCATTTCCAGCCTCCGTGACTTTTCGCTAATTGTCTTTCGATTGCATACCCGAGAATAATCGATACTTGCCAATTTATAATGGTACAATCAGTACAAAGGTGATTTTTCATTGGCTAAACAACTGAATTATAATGAATATGTGTACTTTAATAAGGTGCATTAAAGGGCTACTACCAGGTGTATAATTACTCCATTTCGGCATGGTCGAGTATAAAAATACATAGGCTTATATACACTATTACACACAAGTACATGTTCTTACATACCTACAATGGACAATCATAATGTCGAGTGTATATGGCTTAAGAAGTTACAAATTATAATAGAATGTAATTTTGTATATTTTCTGGACATTTATGTATTTTGGACATATAATTGCTAGATATTAAATCCTGGTGGACATTTTCACTCTGAACATTTATTTCATATAGAAGTCATGGCAAAGTGGACATTATACTTTATGGACATTTGTGCTGTGGACATTTTGCAATTGACATTTTAACTGCTAACCCCTGAGTTCGTTGACCTCTTACATCTATATTAAGAGAAGAAAGAGCAGTGTGTTAGCGGCGATGTTGTCAGACTGCTGAATCTTGCAACTTAATTTTCTAATTAACCGTGCATTTTCATCAAAAAACGTAATATTTTAGAGGTTTTCTATTCATTTAAGTGTAACATATCGTCCATTTCAATCTGCAGGATTATTTCACTTTTACTCTGTAAAGTTCGCAATACTAGGGAAGAGTTGGATAGTATCGGACCTCGGGTAATATCGGACAGTGCGTTTCTTTCATCTACCACCTGAGGCCTGTTTCTCAAAACTCACGGACTAGTAATACCAGTCTGTACACTAGTAATATTAGTTTATTTTACAAGTGTATGTTTCGAGAAACTACAAGGGTAAAGTAGTAGTTACCAGTTCACAGACTAGCAATATTGGTCGATTTCACCAGTTCATAAGTGATTCTGTTTCTCAAAATGCTAATCTAGTTGATTATACTTGTATTCAACAGGAATATTCCTACAAGACTCTAAAGACTGGTGATTTCTATATTATCAGTTACCAGTGGGACTCTCTCAGATAATCAAAACAAAATATTGTAGTTATTTTTTTTAATATATGTGGTTTAGTGATTCCGATTGAAGTAGTGAAGTAGTTGTTGTGAGAAGAGCTAAACCTATATCGAGAAAGAAGAATCATTATTCCTTTACGGGAGCATTGTTTAAATATAATGCATGGTTTAAATAAAGTACTGAAAAGCTTGGAGAGTTGTTAAATATAGTGGGACCTGCCATAACAAGACTAACAAATAGAAGTCATGCATTATCAGCAAAGCTTCAAATACAAATTGCTCTACAAATCGGGATGTTGATTGTTTTCCAATGCCATCTGGTTTTTTTGCCCTAGACCAGCAACACATGCAGACTTTTTTTCCTCATAATCTAATACCAATTCATCAACTGCAGTAATTTTTGCTGGCTTTCCTCCTCCA
This sequence comes from Periplaneta americana, assembly GCF_040183065.1. Classification (NCBI taxonomy): domain Eukaryota; kingdom Metazoa; phylum Arthropoda; class Insecta; order Blattodea; family Blattidae; genus Periplaneta; species Periplaneta americana. The sequence goes on along the minus strand of NC_091126.1, from coordinate 154,492,481 downwards.
CTGCCAGTTCTTCTGACATTGTCAACTTTAGCCTACAAATTAAATACAAAACGACACTAATTTATGAATAGATCAAACGTAAAATTAAAAAAAAAAATAAAATAAAAAATTAGCGAATTTTTTCAAGTCATAAGTGGCATCCGTGTCGCCAGTAGACCCACTAGCTACATAATGTGTTCATATTATAATACTGTGAACTTGAATTGGTACTCGTCAAAGTTGCTTTCTTAATGTTGGGCCAGTAAGTGTCCCTAACATATGCATAATCTTTGTTCTGAAGTATCAGTTCCATAGCCTCACATATTACAAATTTTTTTGTCCAGTTGTTTACTTTATCATTTTTGTTATTATGCTTGAAAAAGCACCGAATGATATATCCTTTGAGTCATTAATCATAGTGAGTATAGTTAATTTGCTTTCAATTGATGGAATTTCAAGAGAAGAGAGAAGTAAGAACCAAAACACAAACAACTTAGCCTCCTAACCTCAAATAACAATACCTACCAATGGCTATAAACAAATGAACTCAATCAGCTGACTAATGAAAGAGATCATGTGAGTAGGAAAAATTGTCACAAGTTACTAGACTGGTGAAATAGTTTGAGAAACAGAATCTACTAGAGCTGGTGAAATATACTCTGGTAACTAGTAACTGGTGAACTACTGAACTAATATTTTTGAGAAACAGGCCCCAGATCCTAATACCTCAATGACATGGTTACGTTTCTGTATGCGACATCGCAGAAACGTAATCATGTCATACAGGTACTGTCATCTGGTGGTAGATGAAAGAAACTCACTGTCCGATATTACCCGATGTCCGATACTACCCAACTCTCCCCTACTTATAGAAATCCATGAAATGTTTTAGCAAAACTTAACACGAGTCTAACTCTTCTGGAATAAAATAGGTTTTTACCTAAAATCAAAGGTTGGATGAGATTGAGTTAACTTTTTACTGGTAAGGGAGGGATCTAATCTTCGATGAGTTTGACAGTGTTATTTCTCCAACCCTGTACCGAGCCCTGCAGTAGCCAATATCTATGTATACAGACATGTCGATAATACTTATTTATTGTGTGAACTTGACTTTATTCGGAATGATTACGCCTCAGTCACGGTTTTCCTTGAGATTTTAAAAATCCATCCACATTAAAACTGAAAGCTCCAAGTGTGCTTGGTAACAGCATCTGCATTGTTTTCATACAGAACAAAAACGAAAGACTGTTTAACAGGAAACAAATAAACCGGAAAATTGAAACAAGTTTGGATGGGTGAATGAAAACAAAAGCGCCACCCTTAAACAAACAGCCATTGCTGGATTCTCTACAGAACAATGAAAAACACGCTGGTTTTAATCCAGCCATGAACAGTAGCCTCGTTCCGCGTATCTGCATTGCAAGGAATTCAGTCTGTCCAGTACAATAGTGATGTTAATGATAATAATAATAATAATAATAATAATAATAATAATAATAATAATAATAATAATAATGGTAATACTAATAACGGTACTGAAATCATTACCAGTAGCAGCAGTTGCCAAAACAGTTTCGCCAAACATCCGGGCTCTGGTCGTCATCATTCATTCCTCTGAAATCGGTGTCATTTTCTTCCCAGGCGTGAAGATATTTTTTGTCAACGATTCCACTATTGGATATTTCAAGCGCTCTTGTTTGGATTAAATTCTACTCTGGTACAGATTTCTTTTTTCATAAAAATATACTATCTAAAGAAGTAAAATAGCCAATCATTTTTTTTTTTTAGAAAATTTTCATGTTTTTCAGTGAAGTTTCCCCTTAAGCATATAAAATGTAATGAAAAGAGTGCTTAAGGGTATTGAGAAATAAAATTTATAAAACAATTTTTTAGAGTAGAATGTGTATTTTAAACTCTCACAGGAGAAGCAAATTAAAAATTTGTAATTCAAATAGTTTAAAATAGCAAATAAACATCACAAATGCCAACCACACCTACAGAGACATCAACACAGACATGGAAGTACTACACATCCAACCAAAAAGCCAGAAACTCAACACACTAGAACAATATGAAATATACAGACACACGAAAATATACTACTTACTTACTTATTGGCTTTTAAGGAACCCGGAGGTTCATTGCCGCCCTCACATAAGCCCGTCATTGATCCCTATCCTAAGCAAGGTTAATCCAGTCTCTACCATCATATCCCACCTCCCTCAAATCCATTTTAATATTATCTTCCCATCTATGTCTCGGCCTCCCCAAAGGTCTTTTTCCCTCCGGCCTCCCAACTAACACTCTATATGCATTTCTGGATTCGCCCATACGTGCTACATGCCCTGCCCATCTCAAGCGTCTGGATTTAATGTTCCTAATTATGTCAGGTGAAGAATACAATGCGTGCAGCTCTGCGTTGTGTAACTTTCTCCATTCTCCTGTAACTTCATCCCTCTTAGCCCCAAATATTTTCCTAAGAACCTTATTCTCAAACACCCTTAATCTCTGTTCCTCTCACAAAGTGAGAGTCCAAGCTTCACAACCATATAGAACAACCGGTAATTTAACTGTTTTATAAATTCTAACTTTCAGATTTTTTGACAGCAAACTAGATGACAAAAGCTTCTCAACCGAATAATAACACGCATTTCCCATATTTATTCTGCGTTTAATTTCCTCCTGAGTGTCATTTATATTTGTTATTGTTGCTCCAAGATATTTTAATTTTTCCACCTCTTCGAAAGCTAAATCTCCAATTCACAAAAACATACCCCAACGATGTTCTCAACACACAACTCAATTTCAAAACACATACACTCTTTGACTCTACACTACGAACGTACCCACATAGGAAACAAGAGGCGCCAAGACCAACAACGACCACTTCCGAAGATGACCGAAAATAGGTCGAAACATGTTAACAAGGTACGTTAAAATTTAACAGAATAAAGTTCCTATCATACATATTCCGAAGTGATACAGTGTTAAAAGTTGTGTAATCAAGATGTATATATGTAAAATAAATTTAGTTTCAATAAATTTTAAAGTACAAAAAGGTAGACATAGGTACTTATTTTTACAACAGTCAGTGAGAGTTTAAACAGGTAAATAAAAATTCTATATACCTCAAAACCTCGAAACGTATTTAAATAAATATAATTTGACATATTGCCAAAATAGTTTCGCCAAACATCCGGGCTCTGGTCGTTCGTTCCTCTGAAATCTGTATCATTTTCTTCCCAGGCGTGAAGATATTTTTTGTCAACGATTCCACTATTGGATATTTCAAGCGCTCTTGTTTGGATTAAATTCTATTCTGGTACAGATTTCTTTTATATATGTAAAATAAATTTAGTTTCAATAAATTTTAAAGTACAAAAAGGTAGACATTGGTACTTATTTTTACAACAGTCAGTGAGAGTTTAAACAGGTAAATAAAAATTCTATATACCTCAAAACCTCGAAACGTATTTAAATAAATATAACTTTGACATATTGCCAAAATAGTTTCGCCAAACATCCGGGCTCAGGTCGTTCGTTCCTCTGAAATCTGTATCATTTTCTTCCCAGGCGTGAAGATATTTTTTGTCAACGATTCCACTATTGGATATTTCAAGCGCTCTTGTTTGGATTAAATTCTATTCTGGTACAGATTTCTTTTTTTTTCCGAGTGAATCGTGCAGACTTAAGCATTGTGGGACGTTTCTTACGTCTGCCAACTCGCTATTACGCGTCTGTTTGAAGTTGCCTAATTTATAAGGCGTTGAGAACTAATTTAAACGCGGAGCGGAAAGACACTTGCGGTTGGCTAATATTTGACTTTACTTATGCAAACCACCTGGTACACCACGCGGCAGAGGGCGTGCGTATCTCGACACAGTGACTTACGGAAGATCCCACTTCTGCCGTGGCCGTCTCCATTCTAGCAAAGTCTAGAGAACCGCCAGGGATGGAAAGGTTTATCCGTGGTACTCCCATTTTCTTGCCATCTTTTCCCATAACTCATTTTCGTAAAGACAAACTTCAGCACATAATATTTTTATTTTTCATTGTCATTATAAACCTACCGTGCTTAGAAATGGAAAATAAATAAGATACAAAAATTAATTTATATAACAAAATACTAGAAACAATTTGTAAATCGTAATTACAACAGAATATAACAGATATGAGTATTTACGGACAGAATTGGGGTGAGATCAAAGTTGGAAAATAATTCACTGCAGAGATCTGCGTCGGACGTTTTCGCTCGAGCGCCAAGTAGTTCATAGCATAATCCGATAGGAAGCGCACATGCATGATGGATAAAATTGTCGCGAGCGATAAATCCTCGAACGGTATAAGCCGAGCGTTAGACATTCGTTCTTGTTACAGTGATGAACTGTGTAGTAACATCATAGATGTTTATCATTTCAAAACTTTGCAGTGTTTAACTAACCTCTCCATAATATAACTACAAAACTTGCTTTAAAATGTAATATAAATATTGTAGGTAAATGTTTTTTTTTTCCTTTTTTTCCCATACAGGAGAGATTTTGTTTTTGCCACATCTAATAGATGTTATTGGATGTAAATGTAATTATTATAAACGGAGAACACAATCACGATAAGGCAAGAACCGAATCAACTTTTCTAGTAATAATAATAATAATAATAATAATAATAATAATAATAATAATAATAATTATTATTATTATTATTATTATTATTATTATTATTAGTTATCAATCTTTGCGTCTGTAACAGTTGTGCAGCATGATTATTCGTTTTATTATATTTTCTGTGACGTTATATCTGTACTAATATTGTTATTAATCTACTGCTATATCAATAATATTTTGTAAAACGTTTCTACATTGTCGCAGTATATAGGCGGAACAGTATGTACGGGCCCATCATATTATATATGTGGTAAATCAAATATTGAATAATTATTAATTAGCAATAATAACTGTATGTCGAAGTTTTTCACACTATTTTATTTATAACTTCATGTTACTGTTTTGGTACGTTCCATTAGTGTTCCATTAAACGTTTGTCATAAACGCAGAAAACAAAGCCTTATTTTTACCGTGTGAGCAAAACATATGTGTATCTTATCTGTCGCCTTCCATACAAGATAAGACATGTCGGTGAGATGACCTTGTACTGTGCTTCTATTTATTACGAGCGTATCACGACCGATCTTATCTCACTCGAGGGTGCGACATTCGACCGAGTTCAAGCGAGCGATTTAACTCCACTCTGATTCACCGAGTAACAAATTTTTACTTTTTGTCTTGCTTCGAAATAAAAATCGGTGAATATTACCAATATGTGTGCCCTAAATCTCATTTTAAAATCCAAATTGCCCCATCACGTACCATTTTCCAGGGAAAATGAATAGAATTTTTTATGACAAAACTTATTTGTTTTTAATTTTTCATTGCTACTGGTAAAGTTACAACACATTAGGGATTAAAAATTCCTCATAATACTTGAAAAATATGTACTGGATACAAAAATGATGTTACAGAGTTTAAAACACAAAAACAATAAAAATATTTCATGCATATAATGAGTAAAATCTCGGAATTTGAACTTACATTTAAAATAATTTTCTGGATGACTTCTGTTTATAACTAGACCCGGGACTGTATTTTACAAGGAACCAACAATAGTCTGCAAGCATGCTGGATGATGATCTTCCTTTATATCGCCTTTCTATTTCAGATATTTCTTGATGAAATCTTTTCCCATGCTCGTCGTTTACCGCTCCAAAGTTAGGAGGAAAGAAATCCAAATGAGAATATAAAAATTATATTTTGAGAGACATATTACACCCCATTTTGTCATATGCACTTAACATGATTTCCACAACAAGTTCTATGTAGTTCTCTGTCCTAGATTTTCCAAGGAAAATTTGAGCAAACGCTTTTGAAAGCGCGCCGTGCCATTCTTTCTGTAACGGAAAGTTTTTCCTAAACCAAAGGGTCAGCCATAACTTTGTGAATTTGTGGACCGATGAAAATGCCCTCTTTTCATTTTCCTTCACTCAAACTGGTAAACGTTTCCTTTAAAAACTGAAAACCACACCCTTGTTTGTTCATCGCATAGACCTCACTTTGAACTGTTATGAAATTTACTTAATAGAAGGTACCAATATCTGTTTATTTATTTGAAGTACAAAATAACATTCCAGCAACCATAAAAAACCGTAAATAAGTCATAAACTCATAAAATACGTTAGCTTTTGTTTTGGTTTATATCCCCAACCCGCGCCAGATTTTTCCTGGGGTAGCGGTTATCGAAAAGTGAAATCATAGTATATCTTAAAACCTTTACGTGATACGAAGAAAAGAGATGCATTTTCGGATTCAGCGCACATCAAACCATAAGACAGATTGTTGTTTTAAGTCGGAGCAAAATTCTTCTTATTCAGTGTAATAAGTAATTAAGTATGTTTAATTGTGATTATACAGGTACAGTGCTTACACATGGAAAATAAATAAGATACAAAAATTAATTTATATAACAATATAATAGAAACAACTGACAAATCGTAATTACAATAAAATAGAACAGATACGAGTATTTACGAGCAAAATGAGAGTGAGATCAAAGTTGGTAAATAATTAATATACACTAACAATGATACTTAAATTGCAAGAGTAAAAGTAATTTGCCGTAAATATGAATATTTAAATAAATTGTAAATTGCAAGTTAAACAACATTAACAATAACAATAATACGATGAACAGAGACAATGTTCAATACAGAAAGGCCCAAATATACGAAAATGTTCATAAGCTTTTAATGTCCATGGTTAAAAAAATCACTATGTACTGAAGAGGTCTATTACATTGTGTCCAACGTAAAAATATCCATACAGGAATTAAGTCTAATGGCCAAAATGTCCAATTAACGAAAATGTCCATGTGATTGTAATGTAAAAAGTACGAAAAGGTAGGGTGACCAGATTTACATCGATAAAACGGAGAGCAAAAAAGCTTCAAAAAGGAGGATATTTTTCGAAGTTTCAAAGATTGTAGTTTATATTCTTCATACGACATACGAAATACACACACACACACACACACACACAAACACATCCAAATGAAATTCTCAACAAACAACTCAATTTCAGAACACACACACACTCTTTGACTCCACATTACACTACACAAACACACCCCCACAGGAAACAAAACAAAAGGCGCCAAGACCAGCAACAACCAGTTCTGAAGATGGCCAATACCAGACTGAAACATGTTAACAAGATAATATAAAATTTAACACAAGAAATACAAATAATACGTTTTCCGAAACTATACATGTTACAGCAATAATTGTAGCTCATCTTGCTCACAAATACAGGGCGTTTCAAAAATACGGGACATAATTTCAGGTATGTATTTCCCACATGTAGACAATCAAAATAGTTCATTACAACATGTGTCCGGAAATGTTTCTTTTCTGAGTTATGGCCTTCACAACATTGAAATTCACCGGAACGTTTTTCTTTCCGCAGGTCGTTGCCGTCAAAGGAGACATTAAGAGGGCACTCTGACAGTTCATTCCGAGGCGAAGGTTACATTCAGTGTTGTGTAGGCGTTAGACTGTGCGACAAGTATTCAAATCAAGAGCTGGCAGAGATACACTTCATGTACGGTAAGGCGGACGGCAATGCTGCGCTGGCTTGTCGTTTGTACCAGGAGAGGTACCCACAGCGACAATGTCCAGATCGGAAGACATTTGTACGTCTCCATTACCGTCTGTGCGAGTATGGAAAATTTAACTCTCCTGGTTTGGGAAGGGGACGACCAAGTTCTACAACTCCAGAAGTACAGGAGGAGATTCTGGAGGCTGTGAACTGACTCCTCCTATCAGCACACGAAGGGTAGCGTTGCAAGTCAATGTTCCTCATACGACTGTCTGGAGACTGTTGAAAGAGTATCAATTGTATCCTTATCATTTGCAACGTGTACAGGCCCTGTCACCAGCAGATTACCCTGCACGAGTTAGGTTCTGTCAGTGGTTCTTGCAGCAGTGTGGTGTAAATCCGAACTTTCCTGCCTTAGTATTATTTACAGATGAAGCACAGTTCACACGAGATGGCATAACAAATTTCCACAATCAGCATGTATGGGCGTATGAAAACCCACGTGCAACTGTTCCATCTCATCACCAGGTGCGGTTCTCCCTCAACATGTGGGCCGGTATCATTGGCGATCGATTAGTTGGACCCCGTGTACTTGTAAACAGTCGACCTGGTTGGCAAGTTGGTACAGCGCTGGCCTTCTATGCACAAGGTTGCGGGTTCGATCCCGGGCCAGGTCGATGGCATTTAAATGTGCTTAAATGCGACAGGCTCATGTCAGTAGATTTACTGGCATGTAAAAGAACTCTTGCGGGACAAAATTCCGGCACATCCGGCGACGCTGATATAACCTCTGCAGTTGCGAGCGTCGTTAAATAAAACATAACATTTTTAACTTGTAAACAGACGTTTTAGAAGACACTCCACTGATCAATCGTCAACACATTCACTTCTTGCATGATGGCGCTCCTGCACACTTCAGTCGTACGGCTGGCTCGCCGGTACTTGGATCGAAGGTTTCCTGATCGATGGATAGGCAGATGTGGCCCAATTGCTTGGCCTCCACGCTCATCTGATCTGAACCCTCTCCATTTCTACTTGTGGGGCCATTTAAAATCATTGGTTTATTCGTCTCCGGTGCCTGATTTGGAATCCCTTTGGAATCGAATTGTGGCATGTTCTGAGGACATACGCAATACTCCTGGAGTTTGGGATCGTGTTCGCAGGTCAATGAGACATCGATGTGAGGTCTGTATTCAAGCAGGAGGTGGACATTTTGAACATCTTCTGTAATGACAACGATCTGCGGAAAGAAAAACGTTCCGGTGAATTTCAATGTTGTGAAGGCCATAACTCGGAAATGAAGCATTTCCGGACACATGATGTAATGAACTATTTTGATTGTCTACATGTGGGAAATACATACCTGAAATTATGCCCCGTATTTTTGAAACACTCTGTATAAAAGACAGTTGCATGCAAAATTTTACTGCTGTATCTTAAAAACTTACAGAGTTATAAAAAAACGGTTTTCAAGAATACAAGTTACGGAAAATAAGCGTTAAATATACTGGTACCTTATGTGTGGAGTGCTAAATAAACGCACGCTCACACGTTCAAGGTCATATGAACAATTATAGACCAATATCATTAATTTCATGTATTTCAAAATTACTAGAAAAATGTATTAAAGTTCGATTAATGAATTATCTTGATAAACATAATATATTAAGTGATAATCAATTTGGTTTTCGAAAAAAATCAGTACAGGTAATGCAATATATCAAGTTACTAAAAAAATTGTTAGAGAATTTGATCAAGGTAACAAATGCATTGGTATTTTCCTGGACATAAGAAAAGCATTTGTTACAGTGAAACATGTCATCTTAATTGAGAAATTAGACTTATTAGGAATCAAAGGTAATGCTTTAAACTTAATAAAATCGTATCTTGACAGAATATAAATAACGAAAATTGACAATTATTCAAGTGAACCTTTAATTATTAATATAGGTGTTCCCCAAGGCACAGTTCTAGGCCCTATTCTATTTTTAATATATATTAATGACTTATTAAAAATTGACTTACAACAATACAATGGTGTTCACTATTCTTATGCAGATGACACAGTTTTATTTTCGGTGCAAAAACCTGGCATGATGCATATAATAATTCAAATAATGACTTAAATTAATAAAAAAAATGGTTTGACATAAATTATCTTTCTATCAACGAAAATAAAACCACCATTATTCCATTCTCATTATCTGAAAAATGTAACAAACCTCCTACATCTATATTAAGTATTAAATTACATAATTCTGATTGTTGTCTTATACAGTGTAAATGTCCGATTATTAAAGAGTCCTCTGAAGTTAAGCATTTAGGCATAATTTTCGATAATCATTTAAAATGGAACCAACACATTAATTATCTTTGTAATAAATTACGTAAAATAGTATATTATTTAGTTCTATTGAGGAATTACTTGTCAATAAGTTTATTACGTGCAATATATTTAACTTTATTTCAATCGGTAATTATGTATGGAATTATAGGATGGGGTAGCTCATTTAAATCCAATTTTAATCCACTTTATTTATTACAGAAGAAAATAATTAAAATATGTCTTCAAAAACCTACTGATTTTCCATCTCAAAATTTGTTTATAGACTTTAATGTACTTAACGTAAGACAAATTTATTATATTGTATTCATAAAATTCATACATAAAAATCGAAGTAATTTTGAATTGTATTCTCATAGTTATGAAACAAAAGGTATGAATTTTTTAAGATTGTTTGAACCAAAATGCAACACTGTTACAGTATTTAATCATAGTAGTAATTTAGGCCCAAGAATATATAACAAATTTATATTTAAATATCCTAATCTTGTCAATTCTAATAGTTCTAGTATTAAATTTAAAAAGTTATGTATGGATTTTATAAAAATTGAAAAATTGTAAATTTAAATTTATATATTATAATTGCAAATTGTATTGTATAATTATTAATTATAATTGTATTGTATAATTATTAATTTCATTTCAGGAATCCGCCCCTGATCACGAGTTTTACTCTTTCAGAGGCGAGCTAAAGTTTCTCTGTATATTTTATAATTTATGTTACAATTATTAGCAAAATAATAAATAAATAAAAATAAAGAAAAAAATATTGCATATATCGTAAAAATTCCTTCACTGACATAAAGATAAATGAAGGGCTCAGAGCCAAAGGCGACTAACCCACAATTACAAAATGAGTAAATAAGAGTTGATATTAAGGGGATCGAGACAAAAATGATTGGATTCACAATTTATTTTATATGGTCTACATTGAATAAACTTACTTACTTACTTACTGGCTTTTAAGGAACCCGGAGGTTCACTGCCACCATCACATAAGCCCGCCATTGGTCCCTATCCTGAGCAAGATTAATCCAGTCTCTACCATCATATCCCACCTCCCTCAAATCCATTTTAATATTATTTCCCATCTACGTCTCGGCCTTCCTAAAGGTCTTTTCCCCTCCGGCCTCACAACTATATGCATTTCTGGATTCGCCCATATGTGCTACATGCCCTGCCCATCTCAAACGTCTGGATTTAATGTTCCTAATTATGTCAGGTGAAGAATACAACGCGTGCAGTTCTGTGTTGTGTAACTTTCTCCATTCTCCTGTAACTTTATCCCTCTTAGCCGCAAATATTTTCCTAAGCAACTTATTCTCAAACATCCTTAACCTATGTTCCTCTCTCGAAGTGAGAGTCCAAGTTTCACAACCATACAGAACAACCGGTAATATAACTGTTTTATAAATTCTAACTTTCATATTTTTTCACAGCAGACTGAATGGTAAAAGCTTCTCAACCGAATAATAACACGCATTTCCCATGTTTATTCTGTGTTTAATTTCTTCCCGAGTATCATTTATATTTGTTACTGTTGCTCCAAGATATTTGAACTTCTCCACCTCTTCAAAAGATAAATTTCCAATTTTTATATTTCCATTTTGTACAATAATCTCGTCACGAGACATAATCATATACTTTGCCTTTTCGGGATTTACTTCTAAACCTATCTCTTTACTTGCTTCCAGTAAAATTCCCGCGTTTTCCCTAATCGTTTGTGGATTTTCTCCTAACATATTCACGTCATCCGCATAGACAAGCAGCTGATGTAACCCGTTCAATTCCAAACCATCTCTGTTATCCTGAACTTTCCTAATGGCATACTCTAGAGCAAAGTTAAAAAGTAAAGGTGATAGTGCATCTCCTTGCTTTGGCCCACAGTGAATTGGAAACGCATCTGACAGAAACTGACCTATACGAACTCTGCTGTACGTTTCACTGAGACACATTTTAATTAATCGAACTAGTTTCTTGAGAATACCAAATTCAATACGAATATCATATAAAACTTCTCTCTTTACCGAGTCACATGCCTTTTTGAAATCTATGAATAACTGATCCACTGTACCCTTATACTCCCATTTTTTCTCCATTATCTGTCGAATGCAAAATATCTGGTCACTAGTTTATCTATTTCGTCTAAAACCACATTGATGATCCCCAATAATTTCATCTACTTATGGAGTTAATCTTCTCAAAAGAATATTGGACAAAATTTTGTACGACGTCAACAAAAGTGATATTCCTCGAAAGTTACTACAGTTAGTTTTGTCCCCCTTCCATTGTTCTGGTACAATTTCCTTTTGCCAAATAGCAAGTACAAGCTTATAAATTTCGTTAGATAATGCGCTTCCACCCTCTTGTATTAATTCTGCTGGAATTTTATCGATACCTGGAGACTTATAATTTTTCAAATTTTCTACCGCAATTTCGACTTCAGAAAGTGTGGGTTCGGGTGTAAATGGCTCAGCAGTTTGCATTTCAATTTCGTCCCGATCATTTCTATTTGGCCTATGTATATTTAGTAGTTGTTAAAAATAGTTCTTCCGTAATAGTAAATAATTATGTGTGTTATTTTTAAGTGTTTTAGGCAGCGCTTCATAGAGCTCGTTTCTTTCTATCTTCTTTTTTACTTAGCTGCAGCGTTTAACGTTTACCTCGCATGTTAATTTATTAGCCGTTAGTATTTTAAATTATTTTATCAATTTTATTTCGTCTGTCATATATAACAACACTGAAAGTTAAATAGGCCTTTCATAGAAAATAACTCCGCAAATAGTTGTAATCCACCTAATGAAATTTGCAACCGCCATTTTGTAATGAAGAGAAGTACTTTTTTCTCGTCAATTGGTAAAGCGAAAGCGTCTTACTGCAACGCTTTTAAAACACGCTTGGTTTCACTTTCAAAGTACGTTCTAAAATCGACTCAATCTATCTAAATTTTAAATCTGCCGCCACAAATTTGTACTCGGTACTGTACTCGGTTCAACCGAGTAATGACGTCACAGTAAGTGCTCCGAACCGAACTGCTCCGTCCCCAGCCCTAATAGAAATTATTGGAGAAAATTAAAAAAAATGAGAAATGTATTTACGTTTAAAACTTGTATGATATAAATTAATATAGACTCTAGATTGAAATGAAATCCACCACTGGTTCTACTTGGGCGGTGACGCAGTTCGGACCAAAGGACAGACAGGTCTCTTCATCAGCGATTTATCATTCAGCGTTTCTTGTTGAACGTAACATTTACTTTCCCTAGCCGTCAAGTAATTGAAAATTCACTTCACTATTATGATTTACAGACAAAAAGGAAAGGGACGACTCCTGTCTTCTCCAGTGTTATTAAGCCACAAACTCTGTTTTTTACTGCCGCGATCCCGACTTTGGTGGAAATTACTGGTCTCTGCCCTCCACTTCTCCTTTTTGTTATGAAATAAACAACCTTACAAAAAGAATATTCCAGTACGAGAAAACGAGAAACAAAAAGGGTCGTTTTTTCAAGACGAAACGAGCATCTTTGTACTGTCGGACAATAAGGTGAAATTCTTTCCACGTTATAAATAAGGACTGTCTCATTATGTTAGCAGCAGGACGTGAAGGACGCCCTTGTCGTGATACGGCCGCACTGATGGTCGTAGCACTTCCACAAACATTATAGACTGTACGTGTACCTAGTGCATAAGTACAAGTCTCATGATGACTTACATGCGAATAAATTTACTGATCAATTTATTTCTGGCAACCTATCCTCGAACCACTCTAAATTCGCTGTTACACATACGAATTTTGAGACGTTGCTTATAATATTACGTAGTCCCTATAAATTCCTCTTTTCGTACTTACATAATACACATACAAACATACACATAATCCACATACATACGTACAAACGCACATACATACATATATACATACGCACATACATATATACATTCACACACACACACATATATATATATATATATATATATATATATATATATATATACATACGCACATACACATAGGGGAGAGTCGGGTAGTATCGGACAGTGAGTTTCTTTCTTTCATCATCATAGTACCTGATTGACATGGTTACGTTTCTGTGATGTCGCATAGAGAAACATAACCATGTCATTCAGGTACTACCATATGGTGGTAGATGAAAGAAACGCACTGTCCGATACTACCCGATGTCCGCTACTACTCGACATATATGTGTGTGTGTGTGTGTGTGTGTGTGTGTAAATATACATATACATGCACATACACATATGCATATATACATACGAACATATAAATATGCATATATACATATGAAGACATTATTACAAAAACAACCATAGTCAAAATTGTTATTTTTCAGGAAAACAATAAAAAAATAAAAGAGTAACACATGTCAGCTACTTCCGTTCAACTGGTGTTTTATCCTTGTGTCTATTGCACTTGACATGAGCCGTTTTTGGAGTCTATAAACATTTAAAAATTAGCAAATGTGTCCTTAACTGTTTCATTAAAAATGACAAGGATTGTTTTTGTAATAATGTCTTCATATGCACATACACACACGTATATATACTGTATACATACGCACATTATTGTGTATAATTGTATTGTCTGTCTAATTTTATTGTGTATTGTATAATTGTATTATGTATTGTAATTTTATTGTGCATTGTTTATATTGTGTATACCACTGCCACCGGGTGCTTGCCCACTTGCAGTGTACATACACACATACATACATACGCACATACATATATAAATACGCACATAGACACATATATACATGCGCACATACATATATACTGTACATACACATACATACCTACTCACATACATACATACGCACATACATATATAAATACGCACATAGACACGTACATATATACGTACATGCGCACATACATATATACTGTACATACACATACATACCTACTCACATACATACATACGCACATACATATATAAATACGCACATAGACACGTACATATATACGTACATGCGCACATACATATATACTGTACATACACATACATACCTACTCACATACATACATACGCACATACATATATAAATACGCACATAGACACATATATACATGCGCACATACATATATACTGTACATACACATACATACCTACTCACATACATACATACGCACATACATATATAAATACGCACATAGACACGTACATATATACGTACATGCGCACATACATATATACTGTACATACACATACATACCTACTCACATACATACATACGCACATACATATATAAATACGCACATAGACACGTACATATATACATGCGCACATACATATATACTGTACATACACATACATACCTACTCACATACATACATACATACATACGCACATACATATTAAATACGCACATAGACACATACATATATACATGCGCACATACATATATACTCTACATACACATACATACCTACTCTCTCACATACATACATACATACATACATACATACATACATACATACATACATACATACATACACCCCTAAGACTGCATCATTGTATACAGACAGTAAGATCACCCTAGACTCCCTCCAAAACAGCAGGAACCACAATTCATTAATAGAAGAAATCAGAAAGGAATTGACTTCCTTAAGAGGAACAGGTTGGATCATAACCTTCAGCTGGGTTAAGGCGCATATAGGGATCTTCGGGAACGAGCTTGCCGATCGCCTTGCCAAGAAAGCCACAAGAGAAGACACACTCCACTACAGCAAGATCCCCATGAGTGGAGTAACAAAGACTTCGCGAGAAGAAAGCCTTGCGAAGCGGGAAAATCAGTGGCCGCTAGCAAAAAACGGTGCGGAAACAAGAAGATATTTTCCACAAGTCTCGCAGAGACTAGCACTACACATACCTGTTTCAGCTGGACTGACAACCATGCTAACTGGTCATGGAAGAATCAACGCATACTACCACAGATTCCGCATCATACAAGACCCAACATGCAGCTGCAATAACGGTGAAGAAACAGTTGATCATATTTTACTCGAGTGCACGAAATACAACAAGCCCCGAAACAAACTGAAAATGATCATAAATTTCAAAAGAGGAAGGTGGCCACCGAACAAGACTGATCTCATGGAAAAATACTTGAAGGAATATTGTAAATTCGTAAGAGAAGTAGATCTAGAAAGTAGACGAAACGTATAGCATTAAGATAACGAAATGTTGAACACGTTAAGGAAAAAAAAAAACTATAAAATTGGAATTTAAACTTATACAGAAAAAGAGTTCACAAATAGATTAAGAATAAGTAATAAATACCAATAAGACATTAGTTGAGGGATTATATTCAAACATAAAATTTGTCAAAATAGAGTAAAATAAAATATGATTATATTAAGTTAATATAAATAATAATGTAGGATACAAGTCTCATAATAGAATATCAGAATACTTAATAACAATGTAACATATAAATATACACTATTCAAAATTATTTCTAAGTTTATAATATGATATATTCATTCTAGTCACAATTGCATTAATTACATTGCCCTATAAGTAATAAATTCTGTCGCATATATGATTGTAAGAACATTGTAATCCTGCAAGCACAAACCAGACATGTAGTATTGCTTATGTAATGGAGCATGTTGTCCAAATAAAGATGAAAAAAATACATACATACATACATACATACATACATACATACATACAATATTCCCCAATATGAGCAAATGCTGGGTAACTTTCGGTGTTGGACCCCGGACTCATTTCACCGGCATTATCACCTTCATCTCATTCAGACGCTGAATAACCTAAGCTGTTGATAAAGCGTCGTAAAATAACCTACTAAAAATACATACATACATACATGCATGCATGCATGCATACATACATACATACATACATACATACATACATA
Organism: Periplaneta americana; assembly: GCF_040183065.1. Classification (NCBI taxonomy): domain Eukaryota; kingdom Metazoa; phylum Arthropoda; class Insecta; order Blattodea; family Blattidae; genus Periplaneta; species Periplaneta americana. Next base: position 154,475,607 of record NC_091126.1, on the reverse strand, counting down.
CATACATACATACATACATACATACATACATACATACATACATACATACATACATACATACATACATACCCCAATATGAGCAAATGCTGGGTAACTTTCGGTGTTGGACCCCGGACTCATTTCACCGGCATTATCACCTTCATCTCATTCAGACGCTGAATAACCTAAGCTGTTGATAAAGCGTCGTAAAATAACCTACTAAAAATACATACATACATACATGCATGCATGCATACATACATACATACATACATACATACATACATACATACATACATACCCCAATATGAGCAAATGCTGGGTAACTTTCGGTGTTGGACCCCGGACTCATTTCACCGGCATTATCACCTTCATCTCATTCAGACGCTGAATAACCTAAGCTGTTGATAAAGCGTCGTAAAATAACCTACTAAAAATACATACATACATACATGCATGCATGCATGCATGCATACATGCATACATACATACATACATACATACATACATACATACATACCCCAATATGAGCAAATGCTGGGTAACTTTCGGTGTTGGACCCCGGACTCATTTCACCGGCATTATCACCTTCATCTCATTCAGACGCTGAATAACCTAAGCTGTTGATAAAGCGTCGTAAAATAACCTACTAAAAATACATACATACACACATGCATGCATGCATACATACATACATACATACATACATACATACATACATACATACTGTCACAATACCGAAAAACTTCCACGTATGCAAAATACTTACTCCCGGAACAGAGATATCAAAAAAATTTCAGCTGTTAGGCCTAACGTCTCGCCCTTGTAGTTTGCATTAACAGATATACGTGTAAGTGTGAAAACTCCCGGAGACATCTGATGTGCGAGAAAGATATTAATGCGTGTGTGTTGGAAGAAAATTTCTTTAGATTTCTGCAAAATCGTGAAGGAACAGAATTAGTGAAGTATCTAACGTGGCAAAGGACTGACATGAGAAGAAAACAAAACTAACAAGTAAGTTGAAACCTAGCTCCATTATATTGTCGTTGATTTTATGAAACCTCAGGATGAAAAAAAATAATTAAATATCAATAGGCATACACTGATGCTCGATGCTATCATTTATGTTCACCATATTCACGAATGTTTTCCACCGAATTACTTCATATTCTTATGCAGGCCCATTGATTTCTAATTAATTTTTTCTCCTTCCTGAAAAATTATGTTGTGTACTGTCACGTAGGAAGTTTCATAAAATCAATGACGACTTATTTTAAAATAAGAATGCGCTAAAAATTAGTTTAATCTTTGAACCTAATTTTTAGACACGTTTCTTCCGACAAAATATTGCTGGGTTGCTGGCCCAGCACGAGAGACCGCTGCAACAGCGTGATCATTGAGGTCTCCTCCTGCAGGTGGCAGCACCAATCAGCCGTACCTTCTCGCTCTACCTTCTCGCATTGTCGCTATTCACATTCCTGTGTGGGATGTTTCGTATTCAAGAGCTCTGGCTTCCACGATATAGACATAAGAATAGTGTGCCGGTCGAGCTAAAACAAGGTCATTCCCAAAACACACAAAACTTTACCTCACACACCCCATGCCAAATTACAATCATAATAACACTAAGCAAATGCTCGACAGGAAACAACGTTTCATTCTTAAACAAATAATTAAATCTTTGCTGTAAACCACTTTACCTGCTAAGGCTGTATGAGAGACTGTAAAGACTGGTTCACAATAAACCGGGAACGGAAACGACATCGAAAACGGGAACGGAAATATTGTTAAAATAAATGTATTTAAATGTGAGCATTCACAATTAACTTTTGTGAATGCTCACATTTAAGTACATTTATTTTAACATTATTTCCGTTCTTATTCTCGTTGTCGTTTCCGTTCCCGGTTTATTGTCAACCAGCCTTAAGCGAAACAATTCCCAAACGAAACTACAGGCTAAACTCAAACATAATCTCACGGATAACAGAGACAACCGGGAATAAAATATCATCGTGAATCCAAGAACTAGGTAACTCGAAATTTGCGTTTTTAGTTACCTCTTTTATAGCAAAAATCGCACAAAATGTAATGCAAGAACTAGGTAACTGATCGAACGATGCCAGCGACATCTATTTTCCAATATAACAAGTAGGTAAAAGAAAACTAAACATATTCATTATTGCAATAAATAAAAAAATAAATAGGCAATGTCACAAAATAAAAAAAATCAAATTACCTAGTTCTTGCATTCAGGTGACGATATATCGTTTGATAAGAAGTTATACCTTTTATCTGTAAATTTCCTGGTGAATCAAACAATTATTGTTTCAAAAATTAATTTCTCTCAAACTATACTAACGTTTTACATATGTTACTACTTTGCAAGATCTTATATTCAAGGACAAAATATGAGGTAAACTTTCAATTTTGTGAACTCAATAATAATAATAATAATAATAATAATAATAATAATAATAATAATAATAATAATAATAATAACAACAATAATATAGTTGATCTAGAGAAAGACATTTGGTGAGGCCGAGACGTAGATGGGAGTATAATATAAAAAATGGATTTGAGGGACGTGAGATGATGCTACGGAATGGATTAATGTTGCTCAGGATCGGGATCGATGACGGGCTTATGTGAGGGCGGAACTGAACCTCCGGATTCCTTTTTCTTAAGTTGGTTATTTAGCGACGCTGTATCAACTACGAGGTTATTTAGCGTCGATGAGATTGGTGATAGCGAGATGGTATTTGGCGAGATGAGGCCGAGGATTCGCCATAGATTACCTGGCATTCACATTACGGTTGGGGAAAACCTCGGAAAAAACCCAACCAGGTAATCAGCCCAAGCGGGGATCGAACCCGCGCCCGAGCGCAACTTCAAACCGGCAGTCAAGCGCCTTAACCGACTGAGCTACGCCGGTGGCTCTCGGGTTCCTTAAAAGCCATTTGTAATTAAGTAATCTAGACAATAATATAGTTAAAATAAATAACCATTTTTGTGAATATGAGATATCACTTCTTAGCCAACTAGGGTAAACTGTGTAGTGATTGACCACTTAAGCTAAAGAATAATAAAACAATGAAATAGCTGAAAACAGTGATAACTTATTGAGAGAATTTTAAAGGCATTGGATCAAGTGAAGATTCAGAAACAAATCAAAATCAATAAACGAAAGGAAAAATAAAATTTTAATGCAAAGATAAATTAAATAAACACAATAAGTCCACTTTTACAGTTATTGACCTCCTACGGCACAGTTATTGACTACACGCTTATTAGTGATTGACCGTCTACTGCACGGTTATTGAATGCTCACTTATTAGTGATTGAACAACACATTTTCACAGTTTTCACTTTTTTCTTGTTTGTTTCGTTTCTCTTGTTCTGATCTTTCTCATTAAGAACTCTTCGCCACCAACGTAGCTCTGTCGGCTAAGGCATTTGCCTGCCGATCCGGAGTTTCGTTCGGGCGCAGGTTCAATTCCCGCTTGGACTGATTATCTGGTTGGGTTTTTCTAAGCTTTTGCCCAACCGTAAGGCAAATATCAGGTAATCTATGACGAATTCTCGGCCTCATCTCGCCAAATACCATCTCGCGATCATTAATCCCATCGACGCTAAATAATCTCGCAGTTGATACAGTGTCGTTAAATAACCAAGTTAAAAAAAATTTAAAAATATAAAAAAACTCTTCTCGCTGTCTTTTCTTTCATCTCTTATTCGCTTCCTTTCTTCTCTTGCCTCTTCTTCCATTTCTCTCTTTTGTGCCTTATCAGAAGCAAATGTGTGCCATTCCTCTGATGTTATTACAAATGGCTTCACCCAGCACTGGGCGAGGACCAAAGGACACTTTTCCTTCCACGGGATATTTGTTTCTGGACGCTAAGGTTGCTTTTAGGACACCAAACTTCTTGGCAGCTTCATTTAAACCAATTCCATTGCGGACAGGTTCTATAGCGTTTCGTAAAGATTCCTCTATATAACGCACTTTACCTGTATTAGGCATAATGATATAGTATCAGTCCTGTAAAAATCCTCATCATTTAACCGAAAACATAGAATTGGAGCACATTGGTCGTTATTCTAACAAATAACTTATAAACGACCAATCACTGTAGTTTGCGGCCATTCACTTTATAGTGATTGACCACGGGGCATTTTTATGTCATATAAAAACTTTTACAAAATAATATTCTGTGGACGGAAACCTTATACCTCTTCTCACACTATGAGTGTAAAAACGAGCACCAGAATGTATGTATCCTTTGCAGAATAAATAAATTATTGCGTGCATTATTCTTAGCAATTTCTCTAGTTACTTACACTTGTTTACGTTCAGTTGCATTTCCAATCGATTTCAGTCCTCTCAGACAACAGACACTAACTCAGTTTTTGTTTTACAAAAGAAAGCTATAAGAATAATGGCCGGTGTGCATAAAAGGACCTCATGTAAAAATATTTTCCGAAACTTAGAAATCTTGACTTTGCCTTGTGAATACATTCTTTCCCTAATGATGCTGTATATTAAGAACCAAGATAAATTCAGTACTAATCAAGACATTCATCATTTTAATACAAGACATAAATCAGATCTTCATCTACCCTCTGTTAGTCTAAGCTTTTTTAAAAAAGGAGTTCGCTATTCATATATAACAGTCTTCAATGCACTGCCTAATTATCTTAAAGATTTGAAGAACAACGAGAAAAGGTTCAGAAAAGAATTAACCAAATTTCTACATACTCATACCTTCTACACAATTGATGAATTGTTTATGCTTGTGAATTGAATTATTCTACTTAAATGACATGTACAATTTTATATAGCTCAACTAAAATATGTTTTTATATTGACTTAATCTGTTTACTATGTATTGTATTTTTTGTTTAGCATAACTGATGAATTGTATGTACTGTAAATTGAATAGTATACTGTATAGGTCAACTGATGAATTGTTTAAGCTTATAAATTGAATTAATCTACTTCATATGAATTGTGTAGCTTAACGAAAATAAGTTTGTAAATTGAACTAATTTGATTGTATATGTTTGTATAGTTTGGCTGATGAATTGTATATGTTCTTAAAATGATTACTAGTCTGTGTAGCTCTACTGATGAATTGTATATAGACCTACTGTAAATTGAATGGTAATATGTATAGCTCAACTGATGAATTGTTTATGATTATAAATTGAATTAATCTACTTGATATTAATTGCACAAATTTGTATAGCTTAATGAAAGTATGCTACTTTGTATTGTATATATTTGTATAGTTTTGGCCGATGAATTGTATATGCTTTAAATTGAATAGTAATCTATATAGCTCTACTGATAAATTGTTTGTGTTTGTAATTTGAAGTAGTTTGCATGATATATATTATATTGTGTATATCACAACTAGTTGAATTGTTTATGCCTTAAATTTAATTAAATTGTTTTGTATTATAATATAGCTCAACTTATGAATGATCGTTTGCGTTTGTAAATTTAATAATCTGATTGGCTATGTATTGTATACTTTTAGTAGAGCCATCGATGTAGCTCAGTCGGCAGACTCGCCGGGCCGCTGATCCGGAGCTGCGTTCGGGCTTGGGTTGGATCCCCCTTTGGACTTTGGTTTCTTCGGAGGTTTTCCCCAGCCGTGGGACTGAAGCCGGATGGTCTATGGCGAGTCCTTGGCATCAACCCCTTTGATTTGATTACCCCCTTTGATTTGATTACCTGGTTGGGTTTTTCCGAGGTTTCCCCCACCGAAAAGGCAAATGCAGGGTAATATTTTGGCGAATCCTCGGACCTCATCTCATCTCACTACAACTCGCCAAAATGTAAAAAAATTGTACAAAATTGTAAAAATTGTAGAAAATTACTAAATTGTAAAACTATAAAAATTTGTAAAAATTGTAATTGTAATATTGTAAAATGTTGGCATGTTCCACATCTTAAAGCTTCATTGCTGATGTAAGATCTATGGAATAAAATAAATGAATGAATGAATGAATGAACAGCGACAACTAACCACAAGTAAGGGTTGTTACTAGAGGTTTATGCAGCAAAAAGTGAAATTACGATCGCGGTTTATTCACAATATACTTGAAAAAAGGAAGCGGTCAATCACCGTATACTGGTCAATAACTACCTAGTTTACCCTATATTAGAATTGAAATATTAGTAGAAAAAAAAATATCAGCAATATTTTGCTTGGAATACTAATAGTAGTAAATTTACTAGATGTAAAACATCACTTACAGGTATTTAAATAGTGGCAATAACTAATAACATAAATCTAATCGCAGTAGAATATTACGTACAACTGTTACAGTGAATTCGCAGAGATAGTAAAATATCCGTAATAAAATATCGCATACAAGTTGTTCTTTTAATTATGCCAATGAAAGTAAATTTATTTCTGCTAAATATTACATACAGCTATTATACATATACTTTTAGCTATAGTAAATATACTTGTAGCAAAATATCGCTTACAACTGTTGTAGTAACAGTAGCAATATTATTAAATGCACTAGGAACAAATTATCACTGGCAGCTGCTGTAGTATCATTGACAATAATGATAATATGAACACTAAGTTATTATACATACAGCTGTTGCATTAATAGTGACAATGATAGTAAATAAAATTGTAGTAAAATATTATATGCAGCAGATGTAATTATAACAATAATGAATATAATTTACCTCATAAGTAAAGTCGGTTTTGAAGCAAAATTTTAATGGCGTTTATTGTGACATGAAATTCATTTAACCTTCTAAATAAAGGCCATTAGATTTTGTGGTTTTGATCAACATTTTAGCGACGGTAACAGTTTTTGGTTTTTGTTAAGAAGAATTCGATGATACCCAATTCAACGGCTTTCAAGTTTTTGAAATTCCTTTCACGTAGGAAGTGCGTAATCCGGAGGCGCAAGATCAGGGCTATATGCCGAATATGGTAATAGTATATTCTTACAAATTCATTGACTTTTTCCTTGGTTGTTTTAGCGGTCCTGTTGGAAGAGAATTTTATTTCAAATAATCTTTCAATTAAGCGCGTACACTGACGTTCAAAGATACCTGACCCCTACTAATCGATAGTGATCGATAATTTTTTTGTGTAAGTGTGGCTTCGTTAGTTATTACTTCCATGAATAGATGGCGAACATACCAGTCAGTATCGCCAATATCACATGCCCAGAAACAAAATTTATTCAGGTGGCTCAAATTTTGTTTCTCGGTCTGTACATAAATATACGTCTTGCAGTATACAATTCAAAATTTCATCCCTCTAGGTTTAGCGGGAAACCACTGATACTGTCAAATATGAGGATCATTTATACTTAATCTATGCCGCCATTTTACTCAACACTTTTTTAGCCATTCCAGTAGTAATGTCATCTGTCGAGAACTACCGGAATTATTTCAAAGTTCGACACTTTGTTATATATTTGGTTCTGACATCCCGTGGATAGAAAGTTCGCTTCACGATCAGAAAATTATAGGTCAGATATCTTTGAACGCCAGAGTAGTCTAGATATATTATCAGGCGGTACATTCACTTCACGGTACGTGTCAGAGGAAGAACAATTGTTTGTAAACATCTGAAGTCTGATTTGTGCAATATGTAGATAGTCGGCGATATATGCAATGTATGGGGAAAGGAACTGGCCATCATATCCCATTATTTCCTGGCTTAGTTGCCTAATGAGTGGTGTGTTGTTCGTATCACTTGTGAGGTTCAGACCTGTTTTCGTACAGTTGACTAAACAACAACAACAACAACAACAACAACAACAACAACAATAATAATAATAATAATAATAATAATAATAATAATAATAATAAAATAGCATCAGTTCCAGCAAGTCTATTAATATTAGTATTTGGGGTATTAATAACAGTAATGCAGTTCTTTATAATTCCGAATTTAATCTCTTTCTTTGTGACGTTAATAGGTTTTTGTTCGTTGGAACAAAGCCCATTTGCCAACAAACATTCCAATGAATAACAAGCGTTTCGAAAGCTTGTCATACTTCTGTTAGAATCTAACCTTGGCCCATTTTTGGAACTTTTTCGACATCACATTAGTCTGACGCGTGAATACCTAGACGTACCATAAAAGGAGGAAATTATTTTAACTGTCCCACCATACCTGACTACTTTGATGGTCCCACACTTACAAAAAGAAAAGTGGGTAACATAAAAATTATCACTTTACCCATATCAACCCAGGTAACATACTTGTGAGTGTTTCTTTTGTTCTTTTGTACTAAGTGAGAAAGATAATCCGTGACGATATAAAAATGTGTTTTGAAATTTAGAAAGTAATAAAATATTTCAGCATTCTTCTTACAGGAACTAAAATGACAACAAAAGTGCATTATTTGTAAATTGTCAACTGTCCCTGAGCCCCAACTTGTATAGCGCCTTCTACCAAAGCCAGTAAAAAATTTGTTAATTTACTGTGGATCTATTACGAAGCAATTACACGTACCAAACTTTTGTCGGATACTCATTTACTCTCTTCTTCGGCTTGCTATAATACTGTTTTCAGACCGCCAAACTATCTTCCCCTATATGGTAATTGAGGCAGTAGAGCAAGTAGAAAGCTTCAAATACTTGGGGTGTACTATAGAGCGTTCGCCTACGGGTGGGGCCAGGAAAGCGGAATGTGCTGTACGCCGATTTGTGTACGCAGTTGTTGAGACACGCTCTACAATCAAGGTCGACAAGTTATCACTTGTGAGCCAGCTGTTACAGTGTTTTTTACGTACATTGTAGTGTCTTGACACAGTTGCTTAAGGGAAGAGGATGGTATTTTTTGGTGAAAAATGAGGAAATTTTCAAAAAAACAATTTTTTCCCATAAAATACTCTGTGATATGTGTAGAATACATTGTATAATATTTTGTGGGTATTTGTGCCCTTATCAGTTGTTGAGACGCCATTTTTAAACTTCCTGCGCTCTGGATTTTTAAATCACACCGCCCTTTTGTTTGTTGTTTCCGGAACTTCATTTTTTTTTCAAAACCAAATTTTTCTTTAAAATACTCTGTGATGTGTGTGGAATACATTGTATAACATTGTGTGGGTGTATGTGCCCTTAGTGGATGTTGAGACGCCATTTTTAAAGTTCCTGCGCTCTGGATTATTAAATTACACCCCCTTTTGATTGCTGTTTCTGGAACTTTACTTTTTTCGCTACGTTGCCAGACAAAAATCGATATAATTTTTGAACTATTAAAGATATATGAATGAAATTTAGAATACACATTCTCTAGACTACTAGGAAACTTTTCTCTGTAACGGAATTTCCCTAATTGATTTCATTTTAAAAATAAGTCTCTCTGTTTGCAAGAAAGAAAATTAAAAAAATGTTATTAAATTTTAATTGTTTATTTTACAAATGTAGGAACTAATATCAAATTTCTGTTACAGACAGTTTGTAAAGCGTTCTTTTACAAATAAATTGTAACATAGTGTTTGAATTTATCTTTAAAAATGGCTTAGATATATCGAGTTTAGTAAAATCCTGCATTGGGTACATTTTTTTTTTCAAATCTGCCTCCCAAATAATTTATTCAAAATATGTATATTTTGTTGAGTTGCTATAGCCATGAGCTCTCTACATACAAAAAATTAATATTTTACACCAAATAAGAAAAAAGTTTTAAAAATTACTATCCTCTCCCCTTAAATATTCAGCGTGTGTGTAAAATTTGTTAACAATGCAAAACGCAAAATTCACGCTTGAACAGAGAGTTTTTGTGTATGATGCATATGTGAAAACAGAGTCGTGTAGAGAGGTGCGTAGGCAATTTGAAGTGAAATATCCGGGTGCTCCAATTCCGGTTAGAGAAACTGTGTCTTGTTAACAAATTAAGGACAACGGAGTCGATAAATGCTACAATTCCTAAGCGAAAACGAATAGTATTGACGGAAGAAAAAGTTGATGAAATCAGTGCATCATTTACCCGCTCTTCTAATAAATCTCTAAGAAGTGTTTCACAGAAAGTTAGTATTCCGGAAACATCAGTCTTTGCTGTTGCTAACTTTTAAATTAAAATCTTACAGAGTGAGTATCGTGCATGAATTACGGCCTAGAGATGATGAAAAACGAGTTCAGTTTTGTAACTGGATTTTACAAAGTATTGTGGACAGTATTGTGGATCTTCATTTAATTTTTTTTTTCTGATGAGGCGTGGTTTAATTTACGAGGTTATGTTGCCTCACAGAACAATAGGTATTGGAGTACAGAGAATCCCCATTTAATTCATGAGGTTCCATTGCATGACGAAAAGATTGGCGTTTGGTGTGCTATTACAGCGAAGCGAATTATTGGGCCCAATTTCTTTCAGGATACTGTAAATACACAAAGATATCGCACTCTAATACTAGCGCCATTTTTCCAAATGTTATCAGATGATGAGAAACTCAATGGGTATTTCCAACAACATTCAGTAACAGCCCATACAGCCCATGAATCCATGAACGATATAAGTGACGTTTTTGGAGAAAGGATTATTTCTCAGGACTTATGACCGCCACGTTCCTCCGATCTTACAGTGTGCGATTTTTATTTGTGGAAAACTCTAAAAAACAATGTATATAGAAATAATTCTCACAGCATAGAAGAATTGAAGGTGAATATAACAAGAGAGATTCGAAAAATTACCGAAGACGAATTTATTCATGTGAATGCTAATTTTATTCAAAGATTCCAGAAATGTGTGGATTCAGATGGACATCATTTCCAACATCGCCTATAACAAGGTTAGTACTACGTAAAAAAATTATCGTGTGCATGCTATTAGCATAGAAAGCGGAAGCTTATGGATAGACGATTCCCGCATGCGACACCGCAGGTAGGCCGCTTTCCTGGCCCCACCCGTAGGCGAACGCTCTGTATAAGCAGTAACATGAGCTGCTGCCAAGAATTCAAATTGTAAAATTGTAATTGTAATATTGTAAAATTTTGACTTGTTCCACAACTTAAAGCTTCATTGCTCATGTAAGATCTATGGAATATAATGAATGAATGAATGAATGAATGAATTAAAGGCCTCATGGCCTTATCTTTACAAGGGTAAATAAATAAATAAATAAATAAATAAATAAATAAATAAATAAATAAATAAATAAATAATAGCGAACATTTGTATGATCTGGATTATTATCTGAAATTTATATCGTGACGACTATTTTTCGATAACTTACTTACTTACAAATGGCTTTTAAGGAACCCGAAGGTTCATTGCCTCCCTCACATAAGCCCGCCAGCGGTCCCTATTCTGTGCAAGATTAATCCAGTCTCTATCATCATACCCCACCTCCCTCAAATCCATTTTAATATTATCCTCCCATCTACGTCTCGGCCTCCCTAAAGGTCTTTTTCCCTCCGGTCTCCCAACTAACAATCTATATGCATTTCTGGATTCGCCCATACGTGCTACATGCCCTGCCCATCTCAAACGTCTGGATTTAATGTTCCTAATTGTGTCAGGTGAAGAATACAATGCGTGCAGTTCTGTGTTGTGTAACTTTCTCCATTCTCCTGTAACTTCATCCCGCTTAGCCCCAAATATTTTCCTAAGCACCTTATTCTCAAACACCCTGAACCTATGTTCCTCTCTCAGAGTGAGAGTCCAAGTTTCACAACCATACAGAAGAACCGGTAATATAACTGTTTTATTAATTCTAACTTTCAGATTTTTGGACAGCAGACTGGATGATAAGAGCTTCTCAACCGAATAATAACACGCATTTCCCATATTTATTCTGCGTTTAATTTCCTCCCGAGTATCATTTATATTTGTTACTGTTGTTCCAAGATATTTGAATTTTTCCACCTCTTCGAAGGATAAATCTCCAATTTTTTATTTCCATTTCGTACAATATTCTGGACACGAGACATAATCATATACTTTGTCTTTTCGGGATTTACTTCCAAACCGATTGCTCTACTTGCTTCAAGTAAAACAGACAACAGATATGCTAAATGATAGAAACAGCCAGATACAAGGGTTTGTGGAAAGGTACATTTTGTAGCACTGGAAGAAATGATCATTGGGATAATTTAGGAGTGAGAAAATAGGCTTGGTAGAAGAGCCTTATGAAAAACGGACTGGAAAAAGAAGGTCATTGTGATAACTTAGCAGTGGGATTATCAGACTGTCAATCTAGATTTGCAATAGTATCATGGAACGAAAAATACTGTTTGAGAAATCGATGGTTGAAGACAAGAATGGAATGTTCGAGTAGAGAGGATGAGAGATTACGTTTCTAAAAGCAGAAAATAAATATCATACAAGCCAAGAAGAGGCAGCGGAGTCCAAGGAAGGTCACTCAAATGTTGGATGGACCAGTGAAAATCGGAAGAGACAATTACAATCTAATCGGGAAAGTCAAAAAAAGAAAAACTTAACCACGCGTACAGACCGATTAATTAGTCCTGACAGTTCAGCGACGTAAAAGAGGGTAAGTAATAGGAGTAGTGGGGAGGGTTCCGGAGTAGAGATAAGGGCGAGCGGTAGGTAAAGGAATGCAGTACAGCTTAACTGTACTGTATAGCTCAATTTATAAATTGTTTATGATTATAAATTGAATTAATCTACTTGTTATTAATTGCACAAATTTGTATAGCTTAATGAAAGCATTCTTGTAAATTAAATTATTCTGCTTACTTTGTATTGTATATATTTGTATAGTTCTGGCCGATGAATTGTATATGCTTTAAATTGAATAGTAATCTGTATAGCTCTATTGCTAAATAGTTTGTGTTTGTAATTTGAAGTAGTTTGCATGATATGTGTTATCAATTTCTGTATATCACAACTGGTTGAGGTCCACACCTGTGGAGTAACGGTCAGCGCGTCTGGCTGCGAAACCAGGTGGCCCGGGTTCGAATCCCGGTCGGGGCAAGTTACCTGGTTGAGGTTTTTTCCGGGGTTTTCCCTCAATCCAATACGAGCAAATGCTGGGTAACTTTCGGTGCTGGACCCCGGCCTCATTTCACCGGCATTATCACCTTCATATCATTCAGACGCTAAATAACCTAGATGTTGATACAGCGTCGTAAAATAACCCAATAAAATAAAAAAAAACAACTGGTTGAATTATTTAAACCTTAAATCTAATTAACTTACTTGTTTTGTATTATACATATAGTTCAACTTATGAATGATCGTTTGCGTTTGTAAATTTAATAATCTGATTGGCTATGTATTGTATACTTTTAGTAGAGCCATCGATGTAGCTCAGTCGGCAGACTCGCTGGGCTGCTGATCCGGAGCTGCGTTCGGGCTTGGGTTGGATCCCCCTTTGGTCTTTGGTTTCTTCCGAGGTTTTCCACAGCCGTGGGACTGAAGCCGGATGGTCTATGCCGAGTCCTCGGCATCAACCCCTTTGATTTGATTACCTGGTTGGGTTTTTCCGGGGTTTTCCGCAACCAAAAGGCAAATGCCGGGTAATATTTTGGCGAATCCTCGGACCTCACCTCATCTCACTACATCTCGCCAAAATATTGTAAAAAATTGCACAAAATTGTAGAAAATTACTAAATTGTAAAACTGTAAAAATTTGAAAAAATTGTAATTGTAATATTGTAAAATTTTGACTTGTTCCATATCTTAAAGCTTCATTGCTCATGTAAGATCTATGGAATAAAATGAATGAAATGAACTGGAAACACAACGCTATACCGCATGTGTGACATCCGATCGCTCTGACTGCAGGCGACAGACTAACCTAAACATCCCTTGGCGTAACTTAATGGACTCGCCTCACCTTGGCGCACATTGCCGGCGACTGTCAGGACTAAATAATCGTACTGTACTCGCGAGCATGATATTTGGAAGTAGAAGAATTCTCCAGTCATGTGTTTGCCATTCAAGGCAACACGTGTCTGAGAAATCACGAAGGATTTTAGAGAAAGAGAAATATCTGTACTTTTCTGCCTGGACTCAAACTAGGTTCGTTGAATTTGGAGATGGGAAGTTTACCACAGCAACGGGTTAATAAACATTCTTGATAACATGTCATGTGGGTTCAGTATCGGGCTGGTTTTGTGATAACATGGTGTAGAGAGCTGAGGAAACGGGCAAAATTGCGTTCGTGAGCTGGGTCCATCCATCTACGTATCGTGAGATGTAGATATACGGACAGCAGCCTATCTATCTATATCTCGCTGTGTTCCAGCCCAGGAGGTTGCGATGGAGGGGAAATTGCTCTGATCCCAGTGTTACACAGGTAGCCAGCTGCAAGAAAAAGGAACATGCGTCTTAAGTCGGAAATTCAGTTCAAACCCAGCGAGGAGACACGGACATCCGCGAGATAAATATGGCTCTTGCGATGGCTGATAGAGGCGGACATATCGGTAATCTCTCATGAAAAATCTTAATGATTCTGGTGTTTTGTTAGTCTCAGTGGCGGCTCGTGGGTATTGAATTAAGGGGGGCTGCTATCAAAAATATACCAAGCAACTTATTTTATTTAAAGATTAGTTCCATGCGCCTTGTCTTGTAGGTTGCAAACTTTTGAATCATCTTATTAAAATCCGATAATCGTACCTATATTTAAGAAGGGGGACAAGACTAACTGTAGTAATTTCGAGGAATATCACTTTGTTGACGTCACACAAAATTTTGTCCAATATTCTTTTGAGAAGATTAACTCCATATGTAGATGAAATTATTGGGGATCATCAGTGTGGTTTTAGGCGTAATAGATCAACTATTGACCAGATATTTTGCATTCCACAGATAGTGGAAAAAAATGGGAGTATAAGGGTACAGTGCACCAGTTATTCATAGATTTCAAAAAAGCATATGACTCGGTTAGGAGAGAAGTTTTATATGATATTCTTCTTGAATTTGGTATCCCCAAGAAACTAGTTCGACTAATTAAAATGTGTCTCAGTGAAACGTACAGCAGAGTTCGTATAGGTCAGTTTCTACCAGATGCGTTTCCAATTCACTGTGGGCTAAAGCAAGGAGATCCACTATCACCTTTACTTTTTAACTTTGCTCTAGAATATGCCATTAGGAAAGTCCAGGATAACAGAGAGAGTTTGGAATTGAATGGGTTACATCAGCTGCTTGTCTATGCGGATGACGTGAATATGTTAGGAGAAAATGCACAAACGATTAGGGAAAACACGGGAATTTTACTGGAAGCAAGTAAAGAGATAGGTTTGGAAGTAAATCCCGAAAAGACAAAGTATATGATTATGTCTCCTGACGAGAATATTGCACGAAATGGAAATATAAAATTTGGACATTTATCTTTTGAAGAGGTCGAGAAGTTCAAATATCTGGGAGCAACAGTAACAAACATAAATGATACCCGGGAGGAAATTAAAAACAGAATAAATATGGGAAATGCCTGTTATTATTCGGTTGAGAAGCTTTTATCATCCAGTCTGCTGTCGAAAAATGTGAAAGTTAGAATTTAAAAAACAGTTATATTACCGCAAATAAAGATTTCAGGTATAACTCCCTGTAAAGTTGATTTGAATAATTTCGGGGGAAAAATTGTTCCGGAGCCGGGTATCGAACCCGGGACCTTTGGTTTAACGTACCAACGCTCTACCACTGAGCTACTCGGGAACTCTAACAGACACCGATCCAATTTTTCCCTCTATATCCACAGACCTCAAAGTGGGCTGACAACCGTCAAGCAACCAACTTCGAGTGCACACTAACTCCGTGTGACTTAAATTGTGGTTTTCTGTTGACGAACAGTGACGTGTATTATCCAAATCAAGATTTCAGGCATAACTCCCTGTAAAGTTGATTTGAATAATTTCGAGGGAAAAATTGTTCCGGAGCCGGGTATCGAACCCGGGACCTTTGGTTTAACGTACCAACGCTCTACCACTGAGCTACTCGGGAACTCTAACAGACACCGATCCAATTTTTCCCTCTATATCCACAGACCTCAAAGTGGGCTGACAACCGTCAAGCAACCAACTTCGAGTGCACACTAACTCCGTGTGACTTAAATTGTGGTTTTCTGTTGACGAACAGTGACGTGTATTATCCAAATCAAGATTTCAGGCATAACTCCCTGTAAAGTTGAATAATTTCGAGGGAAAAATTGTTCCGGAGCCGGGTATCGAACCCGGGACCTTTGGTTTAACGTACCAACGCTGTACCACTGGGCTACTCGGGAACTCTAACCGACACCGATCCAATTTTTCCCTCTATATCCACAGACCTCAAAGTGGGCTGACAACCGTCAAGCAACCAACTTCGAGTGCACACTAACACCGTGTGACTTAAATTGTGGTTTTCTGTTGACGAACAGTGACGTGTATTATGCAAATCAAGATTTCAGGTATAACTCCCTGTAAAGTTGATTTGAATAATTTCGAGGGAAAAATTGTTCCGGAGCCGGGTATCCTAATTATTCAAATCAACTTTACAGGGAGTTATACCTGAAATCTTGATTTGCATAATACACGTCACTGTTCGTCAACAGAAAACCACAATTTAAGTCACACGGAGTTAGTGTGCACTCGAAGTTGGTTGTTTGACGGTTGTCAGCCCACTTTGAGGTCTGTGGATATAGAGGGAAAAATTGGATCGGTGTCGGTTAGAGTTCCCGAGTAGTTCAATGGTAGAGCGTTGGTACGTTAAACCAAAGGTCCCGGGTTCGATACCCGGCTCTGGAACAATTTTTCCCTCGAAATTATTCAAATCAACTTCACAGGGAGTTATACTTGAAATCTTGATTTGCATAATACACGTCACTGTTCGTCAACAGAAAACCACAATTTAAGTCACACGGAGTTAGTGTGCACTCTAAGTTGGTTGCTTGACGGTTGTCAGCCCACTTTGAGGTCTGTGGATATAGAGGGAAAAATTGGACCGGTGTCGGTTAGAGTTCCCGAGTAGCTCAGTGGTAAAGCGTTGGTACGTTAAACCAAAGGTCCCGGGTTCGATACCCGGCTCCGGAACAATTTTTCCCACGAAATTATTCAGTTATGTTACCGGTTGTTCTGTATGGTTGTGAAACTTGGACTCTCACTTTGAGAGAGGAACAGAGATTAAGGGTGTTTGAGAATAAGGTGCTTAGGAAAATATTTGAGGCTAAGAGGGATGAAGTTACAGGAGAATGGAGAAAGTTACACAACACAGATCTGCACACATTATATTCTTCGCCTGACATAATTAGGAACATTAAATCAGACGTTTGAGATGGGCAGGGAATGTAGCACGTATGGGCGAATCCAGAAATGCATATAGAGTGTTAGTTGGGAGGCCGGAGGGAAAAAGACCTTTAGGGAGGCCGAGGCGTAGATGGGGAGATAATATTAAAATGGATTTGAGGGAGGTGGGATATGATAGAGACTGGATTAATCTTGCTCAGGAAAGGGACCAATGTCGAGCTTATGTGAGGGCGGCAATGAACCTCCGGGTTCCTTAAAAGCCAGTAAGGAAGTAAGTAAATATGTCGTTTAACATAATCTTTACATTGGAAAACATAGCTAATGAGGTCACTTCTCTCATCTAATTTCTAAGATAGGATTTTACTCTCTTCAAACACGAAAAGCAACGTTCTGGTTCAGAAGTTGTCATTGGTATGGTGATAGCTATGCGTAGTAGTTCCACAACTTCTGAAAATGAGGCCTGCAAGTTCTCAGATAGAAGAAACTGCAAGAGCTTGACTGCGTCACTGATATTTCTGAATTCTTGTCTCTGATACAACGCAGTGAGTTCCGTTTTTAGTTTGTCTTTATCGAACATTGGAAAAAGCTTCACACATACATTTAGGTCATTTTGAGGAAATGAGCTTTTTGTAGCATTAAAATGTTCCTTGACAAAGAAGAGAAGATAATATCAGATGATCTATGAACTGGAATCGGGTGTTAGCTTGTGTGTTAATGAGGTCACACACTTCCTTGGCTGCCGCAACCCTTGTCTGAATCCCTTCTACCTTACAGTACGACGCTTTTTAGGATTTTCATTTTCACAGATCTCGCTGCTCAAATGTTGTTAGATGTTTCAGATTCCATTATGGTTTGAAAACATTCTAGAAATGGCTCCTTCTTCTCATGAACAACATTTACAGTTCTTATTTTAAAACTCCATCTTGTTGCTCCAGCTGATGGAATTGTCTTTGAAACACAATAATCTAATACAGACTGTGAGGAGATCGAGAGATGAAAGCAGGGATACTGGATAAATTAGCAAAAAATATCCTATCCTTTATATTTTGTTTAGCGGCTCTTTCCATTATGAGATTCAATTGATGGGCACTTAATTTCACATTTCTCCTGAATTGTTAAGTTACTAAACTGAATAGACTGTAAATATTGTACAGAATTAAACAGTGTTGCACTTGTTATACTCACAACATTAAAGAAAATGTATTTAAAACTGCGCGCTACTGACAAATTGCTGCAAATTTTGCAGCGCCTGGAAACTCTGGATTGACGGCAAGGGATAGCAGGGGGAGGGGTAAAACTAACGCGCAAAGCATCGGAGACGAGACTGGCAGCTCCAGGGGAAGAAGTGGCTTTATCCTATAGTCCTTGTCTCTGGCTTCGCTCTGACAGCACCAGGGGAGGAAGTGACTTCACTAACGATTGCGTGCATGTCAATGAGAGCGAAATTTTATAAAAAAAAAATTCGAGCCGCTAAATAGACTGTATAATAAATGTATTTCACAGCATAAAACGAGACAAGAGCCACAAATGTCTGGGGGTGCTGCAGCTCCGCAGCCCTCCTTCTAAAGCCGCCCCTGGTTAGTCTGCATCCACACAGGGAAAAAATGCAAGGAAAAAAATCGTTTATGGAATAGCTTTTCTTCTTCCATTCAGAGTTTAAGCAACATACCTGTTCTAACTTCATATATTTTCATAGACTCTCTACAGATATACAGTGGAAGGTCTTAAGTTCGACATCCTATAGTTCGACTGCTTGCGTAGGAGAATTAGACATGCCCCTATACGGGCACTAAGAAATGGATTTGCCTTTTGAATGGAAATTGGTTCTGTGTCTTGTAGTGACATTTTCGTTAAAGGAAAACAGAATATTTTATTGATTTGGACATCCATATTTAATCACTGATTTTAAATTAATGAACTCTTCTTCTTCTATTTGAGAATTGTGCCCTTTGTGAGACGGAACTGTCGAAACCCACTGTGGTACTAGAATCGCATACACAAGTCTCGGGGCGGGCAGGAAATGCAAGTACAGTACTGTATTCGTTGATGGATAACCAATAAGAAATTTTATTCATTCCACCTGCCACACCCACTATCCTTATTGGACTGAACTTTCAATTTTGTTCAGTAGAACGTAGGAGAATCCACTGTAATTACGCAGTAGCAACTCTGTTCTTATTTTGGTGTTTTCGCATGTAGTTCTTTTACAAATTTGAGTTTCACGACTAGCTGCGTAGTGTATTTCTCAAACTCGAAATAGGCACACACGGTTGGCCACTGGGTACGGGTGAATTTTAATACGGTTCTGTAAGAATATAGTATTGCGAACAAAGTAAACTGCTTGAGAAAAACAGACTTTGGAGTGTGCAATTTAAGTCTAGTTATATTCTTACTTATTTGTGGCTTTTAGAGAACCCGGATGATCATTGCCGCCCTCACATAAGTAGTTTGGGTCAATAACAATTAGCAATCTTAGAGTTCAAATGAATATTTTGACTTAGAAATTTCACAGTTGTTTTGAAAATGGATAAATGAAGGACACTAACTCATCTGCAACATCCGTGATAAAAGTGTGTGACATTCATGACATGGCAGGGAGAGTTACAAAATATTTAAAGATTATGTTTTTGTGAAGTAATTTAATGCCACGAGATATGTATAGCTTTCACATACAAACTATAACAATGAATCTCCTTTTGCTTGATGCAGAGACCTGTGTTTTACACTTTTTGTGAATAAGGTGTGAAGTGAATTCACAAATCTTGTAACATCCGTGACGGAAACTTTTCTTTATTTTCTGCAAAAATAATACATTTTATTCAAACAACACTTTTCTGTCAAATGATACTGATCTTTTAAATCGGTTCTAATAATAAAAGTTGACAAAACTAATTTATTTTTAAATATAATTGTAGAGTATGAAAATAGTAAAAAGTAACATCCCTGACAACTGGAATGGCTGCTTACCGTTCCATGAACATATGAGCCGTTGAGAGCAAAAGTGGTGTAAGTCAAAATTGGGTAATGAGGTTTAAAGTAAAAATTCTGTAAAATACAGCGCAAAGTAGCAATTAATATGTCCATCTTGCTATCCGCTGACTACTAATAGTTTAAATAAATCGAATATTAATCGCTACTTTGCGCTGTATTTTACAGAATGTTTACTTTAACCTTCATTACCTATTTCTGACTTACAAAACTTATGCTCTGAAAGGCTGATATAGGCCTATTTTGCTTTATTTATGG